>NC_056630.2:96003207-96303207 GCF_002870075.4 Lactuca sativa
ATATATATATATATATATATATATATATCTATAATATATATATAGTATATATATATATATATATATATATAAAAGATATGAAAGTTAGGAATAATAAATTTCCTAAGTCTTTGGCAAGATTGGTCCCTAAGGTTATATATGGTTGCTATACTCTTTTTTTTTGTCACTTTACTACTTACAATATTGACCCATCACCTTTATGCTTTTGTTCACAAACAACCCTTTTACTTTCGTTTGAATTTTTTCATAACTCTCGCCTTTTGTTACATATTATTAGTAGTTAGTCTTTTGGCATAAATGGTCTCTCATTATTATTATTATTATTATTATTGTTAGATAAAATTACACGATTGGTCCGTGTGGTTTACCAGATTTGACATATTGAGGACAACGATGAAAACCAAAATCATTCTTTTACTCCTAATCCTATTTTTTTTTTATTAATTTATATTTCTCTTTTTGGTTTTAAATTAATGTTTTATTTATTAGAAAATACTCAATCAATACTATAAAGCCACCCACCAGCTATCATCACCACCACCACCACCGCCGCCAAAATTACATAAATGGTCCATATTGTTTACTCGTTGTCACAAATTCAGTCCCTACTACCTTAAAAGACCAAATTACCCTCACATTAACAGAAAAAAAACAACGGTCTATATTTTCCAGATTGGTATTCTGTCCACTGCCATACATGGCAATAAAGATCAATTTGTGAGACCATTTCCTTATTTTCCTCATTTATTGCAAGAAATAATGATTTAGATTTCTTTAGTTATGTAATTAGATGACATTATTTATCTTCCTTTACTAGATTATCTCAATCCAATTCAACATGCTACTTTACTATACAAAACAATACCTTCCAACCCCAGCAACGCCGGGGAATCTTTTCTAGTTATAGAAAAAATCTCTCTCTCTCTCTCTCTCTCTCACACACACACACACACACACATATATAATATATTATATATTATATATATATATATATATATATATAGGGTAAAGTGAATATACCTAACAACCTTATATAAGCTTAGGTACCTAACTCCATAATACTACATCGGTTTGTATCATATTTACATTGTAATTGCCTAAGGTTCTTAAACTTCAACCCCATAACTTGATTACTTCCAAAATTTTTGGACTTTCAACAATATCTTTCTTTTACATCACATCTTTCTATCGAATACCACCTATGGCCTTCATATCCTACCGCTACAAATGAAAAGATGTAGGAGAAATATAATGATGAATTTCCAAAATTTTTTGAAGTAAATCAAGTTTAGGGATGAAGTTTAAGAACCTCGGATGATTGCAATGAAAATTTAATGCAAAATGACGTAGTTTGATGAGGTTAGGTACTTAAGCTTATATAAGGTTGTTAGGTATATTCACTTTACCCATATATATATATATATATATATATATATATATATATATATATATATATATATATATATATATATATCTATATATGAAAACGACAATAAGATTAAAAGGCACACACTTAGCAAGAAACTAGAGCGGATAAAAATAATACAAGGAACAAAAATAACAAACGAAGAACAGAAACAAAACACTAAATTTTAAGATGGGTGAAAGGTGAGATATTCCACTCAACCCAAGTCCCGCACCCAATACCACCTCTATGTTTAAACCATGCGTAAGACAAAGAAATAATGTTGTCCGCTATTTTCATTAGTGATACACCGTATTTTTTAAAAATTCGATCATTCCTTGCCAGCCAGATGTTCTAAATTAGACAATACAATATCATGTTTATGATCAATTTCTCCCTGGGACAATTCCCCCATGTAGCTATAAAATCAATGAAATCCTTGACATTAGAGAAACTTCTATTTTGAAATCCACACCATTTTAAAACCCCCTCAATCACCACCTTAGTGTATTCACATGAAGTGAGAATGTGATCCACTGTTTCAGCCACTTTGCTACAAAATGGGCATAGATTGTTGGAGTTGCTAACACCTCTAAGATCTAACTCTTGTGCCACCAGTATTCTACCCATGTAAGCCCTCCATATGAAGCAACAAACTTTTAGCGGAATTAACTTTGACCAGCAAATAGACTGCCCTCTCTATAGAATCAATTTTGAATCCAATAATTTCCTCTTGGATTTGACATTATATTCACCATTGGATTTTATGTTAAAACTAAAGTCGTACTCGGAACCGCTCGCATCATCCAACCCATTGATCTCGTTGTATAACTGCAGCAACTCATTTAACTCTTGTCTATCCATCGGTTCATACTTCCACATCCAGGAGAAGCCATTGATAGATAATTGATATTCCAAAAGACAACATTTCACTTATTCAATCATGTATAAATGGGGGAATTTTGTTTGGAAAGGGATATTACCACACCAAGTGTCTTTCCCAAACATGATTTTTACACCCAATCCCGGACTGAATGAGAAGATATCATTACCATCAATGTCAAGATTTTTAATGGACTTTATCTCCTTAGTAATGTTGCACCAGACACCATTTGAAGATTTCTTGGAAATGTATGATGTTGGTTTGTTATGTAGGTTGTGAATGTTCACGATGACCTCTTTCCATAAACTTTCATTTTTGTTCATCAACCTCCACCACCATTTAATTAGAAGGGTTATGTTTTAAGCGAGTAATGTACCTACACCAAGACCCCTGTCGGATATTGGTGCAATGACTTTCAACCACTCAACCCAATGTATTTTCTTTTTAAGTTCTCCACCACCCCATAGAAACTTGCATATGATCTTCTCAAGATTATCAATGATGCCCTATGGTGCTTTAAATAGGGACATGTAATAGGTTGGTAGGTTGCCAAGAACATATTTGATGAGTGTGAGACGATCGTCAAACGATAGTGCTTTGGCTTTCCAAATCGACAACTTAGAGCTAAATTTATCGAGGATTGGTTTCCAGTTCCTTTTCAACGCCATGTTAGCTCCCACAGGAACCCCGAGATATGTGAATGGAAAGGACCCTTCCAAACAACCTAGCACCCGGGTGGTGTTGCGAAGCTCTGCATTGGACACCCCAACACCAAAGAGACGCGACTTCAGAATATTCACTTTTAACCCAGATGATATGCGGAAACATTTGAGCATATGAGACAGGTTCTTGATACAGTCACAGTCCTATTCTCCCATGAATATCGCATCATTAGCATAAAATAAGTGTGAAATGGAAGGACCACTCCTTGGTAAATTAATACCACGCAATATAGATTTTTCACATGCACTTTTTATAGCGATATTTAAACCTTCCATAGCAAGAATAAAGAGAAAAGGTGATAATGGGTCACCTTGGCGCACACCTCTTGTAATAAGGAAATCATCAGTAGGCGCTCTGTTCACCAATACCGAAGCCCTTGATGAAGATAAACAACACATGATCCACTGTCTCCAATTGCTCCCGAACCGCATTTGATCCATGACAGAGTCCAAGTACCCCTAATTTATCGAGTCAAAAGCCTTTTCAAAGTCGACTTTAAACAGGAATATTTTTTTCGTTTGTTGTTTGGACCAAGACAATATTTCATTCATCACCAATGGATCATCAAGAATGTATCTGTCTTGAATATGCAGATTGGACCTTGTCCACAACTGAGCCAATCACCCTCTTAAGTCTATTTGCTAGCAACTTGGCCACCACTTTGTACAAACATCCGATGAGACTAAAGGGACGGTAATCTACAAGAGATAATGGGTCATATATTTTTGGAATGAGGGTGATGAACGATGAATTACAACCAGGGGCGAGAGAACCCGTTGATTCAAATTGTTTTACAAATTTTATGACATCCTCTTTTATTATATCCCATTTGGCCTTGATGATTTTGAATGAGTACTCGTTAGGACCTAGTGCTTTCTCCCCACCATAGCACCACACAGCAGACTTAATTTCAGGAATTGTGAATGCAGACTCTAAATAAGTAGATTGCCCCGTAGAGAGTTGCTTGAAATTGGAGTTAATGAATTTATGTTTGATGGGATAATGTTCATGAAACTTGGCAGCAAAAAAGTTATACACTTTTGATTTTATCATGTTGGGATCGGATATCCACACACCATTAATCATGTGTGTGTGTGTGTGTATATATATATATATATATATATATATATATATATATAGGTTCAAGTATTCTAACTAATTATTGTGTGGATGTAGGAATTAATGTGAGCCAATCATTTCAAAACCTAAATAAGACAAATTTTTAATTTTATCTATTAATTAATTTTAGTAATTAAATAAATATTTAATTAATCCCTTTAAGAATTAATTAAATAAGGTAAATTTTTAATGTTAACTATTAATTAATTTTAGGAATAAATTACACGAAACGTCCCTCGTGCAGGTCCTAAAAGACACATTTAGTCCCTATTTTTAAAAATTAACTCGGACCGTCCCTCGTTAGTTTAAAACTTACACGCTTCATCCCTTTGTGCATAAAAAGACTATTTTGCCCTTATTTATTTATTTCTTATTTCTTTTGTTTTATATTTATCATTTTTAGAATTAAAAAAAGAAAAAAAGAAAATCGATAATCCCCACCCCTTCATCCTTCCTCTTCCCCAAATTCTTTCAACCTTCGATTCCTTTTTTCACCCACTCTACAAAGAAATGTCACCTGCCTCCATGATACCATGATACCGAGGAAACTCCAAATCAGTGAACCAAAATTGGACCCTAAACTACCATCCCCTATCTTCGTTCTCCCCTCTGCCTTAAGAACATTGATGACACATCGCCACCTTCCCTGCCATGTTGTCGCCTTCCTTAATGCTAATGTAGCCTAGGTTTTTCTGATTTACCAGTCATCGTGTATGTGTGTGAAATCGAGGATGTGTGTATGGAGCTTCCAAGGCTACCATTACCCTCTTTTTCCTCATTTGATGTGAAATACACCCATAAAAAAGCACCTTTTAAGTTTCTTTTTCTGTAAATCGAAAATATTACCAACATACTTGCAACCTCCAAGAAGATCATGGTTCATGGTAGGGTTCAAGGATTACAAAACCCAATTCCGATTTTGCTAAAATCCCGGTTCTAATTTTGTTAAACTCTCAAAGAGTAAAGCCCTAGGGTTTCGAGTTTTTCAATTTAGCATCTAGGTATTGTTTATTTTGTAGTTTATAATTTGGTGTTAAGTTTTCCTTTTCTGATATGAGATTTTACATGTAGCTTAAGTTTTGAATTTGATATTTGGATTCTGATTTCAGATTCATTTTGGTTTTTGATGGTATAATCTGATTTGGTGTTGTGGGATTGTCAGAGGTGAAAGGCAGCACCTAGTGGTTGTCGGGGTTGAGAAGAAGACAATGAAGAGAAAAAATGAGGTGGGGGTTAATAATTGTGGTAAAAAGGGTTTTTTGGTGGTGGTTTTGCATATCTCCGGTGGTGGTGGGGTGATGTGTTCTTCAACAAGAGAGAGAGAGAGAAAGAGAGAGAGAGAGAGAGAGAGAGAGAGAGAGAGATTTATTTTAAATGATTAAAATATTTTTTAATAATCAATAACAACCAGGTTTGTCAAAAATAAATAAAAGGTAAATTTAAAAAGGCATTATAGTCATTCTATGCCTCACAAGGGATGAAGCGTGCAAATTCAAACTAATGAGGGACAAAGCTTGTAACTTTTACGATGTAAGGGATGGTCCGAGTTAATTTTAAAAAATAGGGACTAAACGTGCCTTTTGACACCTGCACGAGGGACGATACATGTAATTTACTCTAATTTTAGTAATCAAATATATTTTTTCAATAATTGTATATTAAAGGATGTTATTTAGACTATTATTCTGTAAGAATATGTATGAATCTATATTTGCATTACAATGTTTGAATATATTAAAGTATGTTGTTTTTCTATAAGAAGTTACTTCAATCAAAATATGTACTCTATTAGAATATATTCTAGCATTTTCATAGAATATCGTTCTAACAGAATTGCATTAAAAAAGAATAAAATCATGTAAAATTAAAAATAATGTTAGAATTAAAAATGAATTAATTAAAAAAATAGGAATTCAAAATTAAAAGAATCAATATCTCTTAAAATCCGAAATTTTTATTAATTAAACATGTGTTTCCTAATTTAAACATGTGTCTCCTAATTTAAAGATAGGTAAATCATTACTTAAAATAACTAGAACCATTGGTCTACATTCATCCTTACATCCACACAATAATTTATTAGAATACAATAACTAGGGATGGCAAGAAGCCTCATACCCAATGGGGAACCCGAAACCCGCACCCGTTTTGACCAGGGAATCCCCCGGTTGACCGGGGATGGGGACGGGTGTCACACCCCGAAACCCAGGGCGGAAACGTTCCGGGGCGGAGGACATCATGAATATCGCAACCAATGTACATAGTAAGCGAAGTAAACACAAAACATTACATTACATAGTTTTCATTATATCTGTTTAAAAGTAAAGTGATACAAGTTTCATAGATACATAAGCTTAAACAAAAGAAAGACGTGACTTCATTCGCTCCGTCTTCTGCAAAAGAACGCGGGAATACCTGTCTAAGGAGAACCTGAGAATACAAGCAGTTTAAAAATCAGCATAAAGCTGGTGAGTTCATAAGAGGTTGGTTTTGTGAAAATGAACAAGATTCCTTTTGTTTTCTGAAAAAGTGGTTATCCAAGAAAATCCCATATTTTCTTATAAGTAATGTTTAGTTTTCTATTATGTTACACAATTCTGTTTATGAATAGTTGCTATCCTAGGAAAATCCTATATTTTCCTAAAAAGTTTGTGATTAGTTACTGAGTCTGAATGTAATGTTTAAGTATCTACCATACTTAAAATGTTTATGTAATGTTTCCTGAAAGATGATTACCAATCCAAAATGTAATGTAAAAGATGTATACTGAAAACATGATTATCCTTGTGAAGTGTATGTTAGTTTTAACACGTATATAAAACTATCATCATAGTAAACTAATTTCAAAGGTTATTAATTTACTATATTCATTATTACTAACAAGTAAATCTCTGTTATCCAAATTGCGAGTTCTATAACCATACTAAAGACTAGATATGACAAAGGAAGACCAGTATTATTTATGACTTTCGTCACCCTTGAACCTTTCGGTTCGGTTGTAGCTAGCAGCAAGGTGCGGGGTAGTCAGCCCCGTATAGATCTATACACTCAAGTCATGCTCCTTCACATAGAGATTCTGGTTACAGAGGCGGTCCTCCACTCGCGTATCTCTGTGGAGTGTTCTCCGAGGACGTGTCTCCAATTTATAGGAATAACAAATCTACAAGTAATAATGCGGAAATTCCTGTTTAAATTCTATTTACTAAGACGATCCTCCACTCACGTATCTCTGCGGAGTGTTACCGAGGACAAAACAAATGTACTAATCTAATGCTTTTAATAATAATGTTAAGGAAAAACCATTTGTGAAAATATAAAATACAACAATTTATATGTTTTTCACAAATAATACGATAATGTGATCTGCAAGTTCAAACGGTTATCTGTTATGATTGTCAGTGTTAAAAGCATATGTAATATGAAACACAACACATATAAAAAAAGTTTTGAGTACAAGTATTCCTTGTACTTTGCTTGTATCCCCCCCCTGAAAAAAGTGAAAAACATTGAAAAAGGGTAGGGGTATGACTCCACAGAGATACGTGAGTGGAGGATCGTCAGTGTTTGCACACGTCCCTAGGAATGTGTCAACTAGGATGCTTAACGTCGGTGTTTTTCCTTTTTCAAACGGTTATCTGTTATGATTGTCAGTGTTTGCACACGTCCTAGGGATGAAGTCACACATTGATAGGTTAAGAATGTTGGGATCCGTTGTCTGTGAGGAAATGGCTGTTGATTGGGTTCTTCAGTCACTTCCTAACTCATATAGTGCGTTCGTAAGAGAGTACTATATGATTAACCGCGACGGGACCCTTATAGATCTCACCTATATGCTTACTGCTGTTGTATCAGCAATGGTTTGGCACAATAGAAAAGCAAAGTTGATTGGTAAATCTGCCTTCATGGATATGGACAATGGCAACGAAAGACATGCTATGATCGAAAAGTTTGATCATAAGAGAAAGGCAATGTCTGAAGTAGTTCCATGTCATGTTCCAAAAGAGTCAATTTGCTTTTATTGCCAAGAGAAAGGACATTGGAGACGAAGCTGCCCCATTTACCTAAGAGATCTAAGAGATGGGAGAGTCGAAACGTATAGCTCTAATATAGGTAAAATCCGTTAACTAACTCTTTTAAGCTTCTAATCTAGATTCCTAATACATAATGTGATAATATTGCAATTGATGTTTTGTAGGATCGAAGAAAAGAAAGGAAGCTTAAGGGAAGAAGTGAGCAGAATCTAACCGTGAAGGAATTGATTTTGATCGCATTTCTCGAAGATTAGATTCTTGAACTACTACTTAGAGTTAGAATAAGATAGCTAAGAAAGATGTATTAGCATAGTTTTTCAATGAATTGCAAGGACAAAATTTTTCTGCAATAAAATAAATTTTGATTTTATATTATTTATTTATCCTTGCAATGGCGTATATGAAAAATTGATGCTTGAATGTTTCTATTATTAGCAATAATGGATTTGGTTCTTATTATGTTATTTATGGAAAGTCAAGAGTTTACCAAATAGGGAGAGTTTCTCATCGCCCAAGTTTCAATTGGATATAAACTTGGAATCATGCAACTTGGTTGCACGATGAATGAGAAATTTTATATTTGGAAATTAGACTAATTTGTTGACAAAGTGTCAAGTGAAGGACTAGGAGATCAAGTACACAAAGTTGTGTGTTGATCAAGATCACCATAAAAGTAACAAAGATATTCGTCATGATTTACTAAAGGTTTAGTAAATATGATTATACTTATAAGATTAAGTGTAATTGTGAATTGATTAAAAGGGTTTAAATCAATAGCAAACACTACAAGAAAAATAGCCTTTTACGACGCGCAAACCACGACACTCATTGATTTATGTTACGCAATGGAGAGTGACGTTAAAAAGGTGTCATCTCTTCAAAAAATTTAAGGATAGAAGACATGCATTATTGCGCGCCCTTAAATTAGTGTCTAAAAAAAAACACGGAGGGCACCTATAATAAATTGCGCGTCGTCTAAGGATGTCGCTTTATAATTTTTAATGGAACGCGCGTTCCATCCTTTAACAGTAGGGGGAAATGAAATTCTGAAAAAATTAAAAATCCCGCCTTCCTTTTTTTTCTCCTTTCCCTCTTGCCCAAATTATGGACGCTCCTTCCTTCCCCCTCCTGCTGCCTACTTCTTCCCTCACTTCTACCTACTGGAACCACCATATCTCCCACTCGATGTTGAAATTGTTAGAAAAAGCCCTAATTATACTCTCAAGTCTAAATACAGAAAAAATAGAAGATGGTGAAGAAGTAGCAGTAGAGGAAGTGGAGGATGAACAGTCGAAAATGGAAGGAATGGCATCAATAGCGTTGTTACTAGATGGGTCAATCTCGGGTCATTTTGTTCAGCTTCCCGAGTCCGTTTATTACCAGGTGGATCGGAGGTGGTCCTGTTCTTCCTCCCACCATGATTCCCAACTTTTGTTCGCCGGAACACCGATTCCACCGTGGTTTCTGATCCACGCTGACCAGTCGTCCCAGTCTTCAACGATTTTCTGCCCTTCTTCAATCTTGAGTACACGGTGTGTGCTTATTTTTTCTGCTCAAATCCCAACTTCCACTTCAGATTTACAGTATTTTTCTATATTTTTTTCTTCATAAACATGCTGATTTATCCCATTCTATACCTAAACTTTGATGTTATGAATAGGGTATCAATAGGGCTAGGGTGGAGCAAATGGAAGACCGGTTAAAGGAAGACATATTGCTAGAAGCTGCAAGGTATTCTTTTTAACATGTTTCTGTGTTTGATATCCATTTTCTTATCATCTCAATACCTATCTCGATTACAGATATGGAAATAAGATCCTAGTAACTGATGAACTACCAGATGGTCAAATGGTGGATCAATGGGAGCCAGTCACACCGACTCTGTCAAAACATCACTACAGGTTCACCATACTATGAAATTAAATGTTCATTTTGAATATCTGTTTCATAATTCCTTTCACTATTGTAGGTCTATTTAGAAATCCAAACAAGAAAATTCCTTGTTGACTACGAACGCATTCCAGCAACAGATGAAAAATCACCCAAGGAACATGATTTTGATACGTTGGTGAGTGTTATTTTCATTTAACAAAATGAAAATATTTAACTTAGATTATACTTTATATATGATTTGTGTTTTATGATCTTTATAGGTTGATAGAATTTCAAGAGCTGATCTTAAGACATAAATAATCTTTAACTGCCAAATGGGGCATGGGCGTACTACCACATGGATGGTCATTGCCACATTGATCTATTTAAATCGAATAGGAGCTTCTAGTACTTTTTTTTTTGTCTCTGTGAAGTTTATGTTTTATGATTGCATGCTTTTACAGTATGCAAATGAACCTTTTTCCTTATAAATTTCCCATTACAACAACATTCTTGAGTAACTTCTTTTTGATTGACATGGTTTTAGGGTGGTGTTGAAGGAAAACGACAGGTGGACAAAGTGATTGACAAGTGTGCCTCGATGCAGAATAAATCTGCTTTAGGGCGGGTTCCCAGTCTATCGTGTTACAAATCCAACTGTGGAAAGAATTAAATCTGTTATGCAAAGAATAGGTAGCTATAAAGGTGGCTTGGGTAGACCCGTCTTTTGGCATAACATGAGAGAAGAACCTGTTATTTACATTAATGGAAAGCCCTTTCTGCTTCGTGAGGTTGAAAGACCCTACAAAAACATGCTCGAGTATACGTTATATAATAATAATCCTCTCTAATTTTTAATGTTTATTATTTAAATATACTCAAGTGTCAAGTGGTTTAATGTAGGGAATTTACTGTGAAAGAGTGGAGAGAATGGAAGCTCGACTGAAAGAAGATATTCTCAAAGAACCTGAACGTTATGGATGTAAGGTATCTACCTGATACCTTGCTGCAACCTTGTTGCCTAAGAACCGAAAACAAAACAAAACAGGAAGGAAAAAAGGAAAAAAAACTACATGGCTGGCAACAGGTGATAACAGGGGAAGAAAAAGATGGGATTTTTTATTTTGCTTGGTGGAAAAGAAAACTTTTATTGCTGAAAAACTTCTTTCTAAATACCTATAACGTAGCATATTTATACTAAAAGAAAAAGAGTTTGACTCATAGTCTAAAACCGGGAAACAAAAATAATAAAAGCATTTTCCTAAAATGCCCCTGTGGGCTTTTTCCTGAATTACGCCAACAATGGAGGTGATATTATGGCAATTCACGAACTACAATCATATTTTATTACAAAAACTTAATTAAATTGGAACTTTCCCAAAATACCCCTGAGGCTATTTTTGTCCCCAATTCTCAGGGGACGGAATAATGATGGATGGTCAAGCTAAAATTTGGTTTTGAATTTAATTTGGTATAAAAATGACAGGTTTGATAATGGTAGATGGTCAAGATACAAGAACTTTTCAAGTCCATTTGGAATATTACACTACAGATAATATTCTCTCTTTATTTCAGAACTTCTTACTTCTTCGTCTTATTAACTTTTTCATCTTATAATATGTTTGGATGCTGCTACATTTTAATACTGTCTGGAGTATATTATATTTGTTATTTGTGATAATAGCAGCTGGTTTTGTTTGTGATGGGATTAGTGTAAATTTTTGTCTGTTTTGTTGTTTTCTGGATGATAGCTAGGTACCTAAAGCATTGTTTAAAGGTGGATCAGTAGTCTACATGTCATTGCATTCTCACTGTTACCTATCAAAGTACTGAGGTAAATATTATGATTTTTTATATTAATTTTCTTACTTTCTAAAATTATTAGTGTTTTTTTTTTCTGAGTTATGATTGAAAAACAGTGAACTAGGGTAAATTTTATGAATTATGATATTAGTTTCTGAAAATATATAATTAGGGCATCATTATGTCTTATTGCCCCGGGCAACATATTTCTTTGGACCGGCCCTGGGTCCTTGCATTGCAATTGCCTATTTATCGGTTCTAAAGGACTGTGAGATTCATTGCTTTCATGAAGGATTGGAAGTCAAACGACTTGGTGGTCTCCATGTCATTGGGACATCTTTGCATGAGTCCCGAAGAATTGATAATCAGGTAACTTTGCATCAATATTGTGTTTTAAGGTTTTACATAAATTTAGCATATACTTTCAGATTCACTTTTTTAATTTATTTCTTGCTTTACAAAGCTTCGTGGCAGAGCAGGAAGGCAAGGAGATCCTGGATCAACACGCTTCATGGTCAGGTAAGTTCATTTAAATGATTTTTTATAAAGTTTAAAGTCAATCCTTTCATCTGGACAAAATTCTTCATGTTAAATTACGTAATAGTCCTTGGAGTAGTTGACATGAACAATTTTTTTTTTGTTAGAATGATTCCATATATATATGTGCAAGCAAGCACATGCCTTGTGAAAAAGGGAAATCTATTCTAGTCATTCTCTTTAACAAGGCAACCTTAAAGTTGATTTTTTAAACCTGATGTTTAAAACTACATTGAGTGTGAGATAGAAGTTTATGCAGAAAAGGAAAAAGATAGAAGTTTTTGAGGATGTTGCTGATGAAAAAGATAGAGGTTCTTTAGGATGCTGCTAATGAAGTTTATGCAGAGAAGGAAAAAGATAGAAGTTTGTTGGCACATAGTAAGCTAGATAATTAATGCAATTGTATATAAATGAGTTCATTTTTTTATAACATTTACTCACTATTGGAATAATTATTTGTATTTGACATATTAGTGAAATGAATTATATTTGTTATTTATGGTATTTTATTTATTATTATGAGATTTCTAATGTATTATTTAATATGAAAAATTAGTAAATCTATAAATAATATTTTTTTTAAAACATTTAAAATTATGATACGCAAAAATGTGTGTCATCTTTATTTATGACATGGCCTTTCTTGACAGGGGCTTCCTTGATACGCATTGCGTGTCATAACCACGCGCGTCGTAAGGTTACGACACGCAAATGCGTGTCGTCTTCCTTTATGACAGGGCCTTCCTTGATACGCATTGCGTGTCATAACCGTGCGTCGTAAATGTGTGTCATAAATGCGCATCGTAAATGCGCGTCGTCTATAGACGACACGCAAAAGCGCGTCATCTCTCTTTATGACAGGGCCTTCCTTGACACGTATTTGCGCGTCGTCTGAGCGTTTTACGACGCGCAATGAGCGTCGTAAAAGGCCTTTTTTCTAGTAGTGAAAACGAATAAGAAGAATCAAGTAGGCAGAAAGATAAAAGTTTCTCCATTCTAAGAAGAAGGGAGAGTAGCTTTTATGCTTTATGATAGGTCTTAATGATTAAGAACCATATCTCAATTGATCCTCTAAGTGAGTCTTAGTACAATTGTATGTCTAAGAAGAGGAATCAAGAATTGAAGAAATGGTTAAATCAAGAAGTAAATCATACTTCGTTCCAAAAACAAGTCTTAGAGTTAAGATTGTGACATTGAGCGGATAAGTATTAAGAAGGTTTATAACATTCATCAAATGTGGAAAGTTGTGATGTCTTGGATAAGACAAAGACCAACTAGGACCAATTTATGAAATGTTTTGATAAAAACTACGCTAACTCTTGAATATTTGTTTGTCAAGAAATGGTTATTGACAAGAGAATCTTATATGTCAAGGAGTAAGTGGGAGTCTTAATGGTCTTGAAAGGTTTCAAGAAAAAATCAAATAAACCTTATCGATCATCACTAGCACACGAGTTGAGGTTTACAACCTATCGTGTTGACATTATTTTGTTTCTGTGCAAATCCAATCGAGTTAATTATGCATGTGAGTCCTATGAGTTCTCATTTGAATGCATAAAAGGCAAGGAACTTGATCAATGGAAAGTACATTGATAAGAAAAGGTGAGCTGCTTAACTACTTGGAAAACATGGTGGGCAGCTGTGCTACCATAAGGCAAGAAATCGAGATTAAGAAAGTTCGATCCATATGAGTTTGAATTTGTCGTAAACTTTGGTTTTAACAAATTCACATGGATAGGAACACATACACCGTTTAAATCTAAGTGTCATAAGATTTCATCCTTCATGAAAATGATTGTGAGGAAATGCTTTCACTAAGAAAGATTTTAAGAAGATAGTGATTGTAAAATTGCATTCTCGAATTCGATCATGGTTACGGTATCCCTTTCCATGATTTGAATTGTGAGGTTTGGCAATTAGTCTTAATTGTTTAGACATACATATAAACTATCTAAGGCAAAGGTGTATAAGTTCAAAAAGCCTTGATAAAAGGTTATCAAAGTATTAAGTTTTAGAAACATGGACTTAAGAAATTCAAAAGGTATTGTTTTTCTGAAAGTTAAGATGTTTATGAATACATGTCAAAGCTAGTGGGAGCATAAGTGTTACGTTTATAATAATCATAATGATAGTGGGAGCATAAATGTTATGATTGTACGATTATTAAGGAAAGTATTGCAAGTTGGCAATATTAATTATAGAAAACAAGAGTCATTCTTTGCAAAGTTGTAAGGATGGATTAGTTGTTTTACTATAATTAAGGGAGAGAATATTATGCTTCATTTCAAATCTAAAGGCTTAGGTTGTGGAATGTTAATATTTTTAGTCAAGGGTACATATTGTGTTCTTAAAATTTCGATTATGATTACGGAATTCCTCTTCACAATTAGAATTTTGAGAACATAGCAAATAAAACATTATGCGTCGTGTCCCATACGCTTCGGGTATAGGATCGATTGCAAATGATTTAATGTTTGACCATTCTAAAATTTTCCAAATGTCAAGCGCATTTAGAGGGAAAAGGGACTAGAATTGGTTTTGACTAAAATAATTAAACAACTATCAAAGGACAATCCAAAGTTTGACGAGGATTGGTCGCTTGTGAGTAGTTTGAAGCATGGTATTGGATGGACCATATCGACATTATTATGAATAGAAAAGATTCTATTAAGAATGAGTTGTCATATGGAAATTATGGAAATGTTTCCATATTGGATGGACCATATCGACATCATTACAAATTGATAAGATTCTATTAAGAATGAGTTGTCATATGGAAAATATGGAAGCATGTCCATATTGGAAATTGAATATTGAAAATTTATGTGTATATTAGAAACTTTTATGCAAAAGGATGTTCAAAGGAATGTACTTTGAGTGAGACATCATATCTAAGGAATTGTCTTGTAACAATGTCCGATAGAGGACTTTGTAATATCATTGGCAATAGTCTTTGTGACTTTGGTGCAGTGACATTACGAAATGATCATTGCATAGAATGTTAGAATCTAGCATATTTTATAAGTAACAAGAATTTGATATTATCACACTTATGAAAAAGGATTTGGAGTTTTGAAATGAGAATGATTGGAAATGTGTTCAATTTGATCTACTTCACAAAAGTAAGAACCATAGGTAAACATTGTGTGCATGCTAAGAGCATGAGACAAGTGTCATAATTCAAGTAAGAAGTTGATTACCCGAAACGACAAATAATGAGTAATCGATATGGTGATAAATAAAAGGAGTTTTATTTATACTCAAAGGTTTGAGGCCGTATGGGATTAGTATTATTCTTGTGTTTCACATTTGCATGTTTTGACTTCCAGAATAATTGAATTTATTAAGAATAATCGAATTATTCAAACGGGCCACAGTCGTTCATATGTTGGAAGTAGATATGAATGAAGACTGTTGTGAATTGGTGTGTGGATTGTCTAAAAGAGTATTAGACATAAGCAAATGTTTGCTGCAACGTTCATGAGTGCTTATGAATACGATTTGAGCATTGGATTAAACCCACGCTCACTTGGATCATTCCATGAATTGTATCACGAGTGATTGGTGAGACGACAACATCTTATATTCTTGAAACCGAGATGTGTGAGTTGTATCTTGCAAATCGGTTGCACATTGATAATATGTAAACGCACCAGTAACTTGGTGTTATAAAACATATTGTTGTGTGAGATTTGGTTAGTAAGTTCAAGAAAGCATTGTATCAAAGTTTATCCGTTCCTTTTATCCAAAGAGATATAAAAGAGATATCTTTGGGCCCCTCGATGATTTAGTGATGACAAACGTAAATGCTCGGCCGGGCTAGGGCTAATTTGATTTGTTCAATTAGTCAGTCATCATAAATCGGGAAATCAAGATATAGTACAAAGAGATTGATTTGAAATCATATCTCATATGATATCTAGAATGGAGGAATATATGATCCCTTATTCAAGGACACGCGTATCTGATAGGATCAAAGTTGACAGCGGCTTTGGAAAGCTACGATTGCAGATCAGGATCTGAAGTCATACGCATAATAGTTATTAGACATATCCAAGTGGCAGACTGTTGGATTAGTGTCTAAGTCCATAACTATTTTGGTATGTACTTGACCCGATGGTGCATGGTCCTTTTGGGTTGCCTTCACCAAAGCAACTTAATAGGATGAATTATGGAGAGAAAGGATTAAATATGATTTGTTAATATGTAATGAGAATAATATATTAAAGGAGAAATCATATTGTTTAATTAAAATTAGTCAATAATTAATTGGTAATTAGTTTTGTGACTAAAAGAGATTAATTAAAATTAAGGGATTGGAATTGTAATTATAAGATAATTGCAATTTGGGCTATGGATTGTCTTAAATTAAGGAGTGGACGAATTCTATGGGGAAACCCATAAGGAAATCGTCCAAGGCCCTAATTAAAGGAGTTCATGGGTTGCTTAGGGCTTAAGCATCGAAATTAGGGTTTCCTTGTTAGATAACCCTAATAGCCTCCTATATATAGATCCCTTAAGGACCAAAAACGTGGCTAAGACTCCTCTAGGGTTTGTAGATGTTTTTGGGCAACCTCCATCCTCTCTCCTCCTCATCCTCTTGCTCTTGGTGTTTGTGAACCATTAGAGGTGTGACATTTGTGACTCTAATCTTTCTAAAGTCATTACAAGAAGGAATTGTGATTGTTATTGCTATATAACAATCAAGGTATGATCTAAACCCTTATTCATATGTTATATTGATTAGATTTAGGGTTTTAGTCTTGGATAACTTGTATGTACAATAGAGAAACCTAGATCCAAGCATTAGGGTTTGTATGAGCACATAGGATGTCTTATGACCAAAACCCATCAAATATGTGTACAAACATGTTAAATTTCAAAGTGGGACCACATAATATCAAAGATATTGCTAGCATACCTAAATTGATGTAAGAATCGCAACAACATCATAAATTGGACTCAATTGATTTTGAAAATATCCAAACATATGCTCCCATTTGCATAAACAACCAAACAGAATACAAAACAAAAATCCTACATACATTGATCTAAAAGATATAATCTTGTTGATAATGTTAACTTACTGTTGTGATGAAACATTTTGGAAATAAACTGAATCGTTGGTGGCTTATTTGGATAATCTTGTAAAAACTGCAATGTCAATTTGAACAAACCGGATGGTGTTATATTATTCAACAAAGATCGATCAATTCAAATCATAATACACATATGTAAATATATTGTACTAAAACAAAGTTTGAAAAAGATCATAGATAGAAGAAATCACACACCTCTATCCCAAGGAGTATCATCAGGACTAAAATGCAAAAGTAATAATAATAATGTTGGTGATTTTTGTTATCATCAATGTAATTTAAGTGTAATGGGATTACTTTATTGACCAAAAGTGATATTGATAAATATTAAACAAGTAAGGAAGGTATGGAGTACACACTTGTTTAAATTTCATCGAGTATCAAAGTACAGTGTCATTTAGGGGCGAAGTCCCTGTACGAACGGGGGTGCGGGGGCAGCGCCCTTGGGAGCGGGGTCTAAGGGGCGGCAACCCCTGACGGGGTCCATGGGGCAAAGACCCTGGCTGGGATCAAGCTGCCAGGTTGACTTTGAGAGAATTGACCCATTTTGACTTTTATTCAAAAAAACCCGTTTTTATGACCGTTTTGGTGGTTTTGTGACAGTTTATAACTGTCATATGACAGTTTTTAGACAAAGATCTAAAAGTTAGTTTTTGGTCTCTTTTTCTGGTACTCACGAAATTATGCACTCTCATTCTCTATGTTTCTCTCTGAATTTTCTGAGTCTTATCCAATTGAGGATTTAGGAGTACCACCCAAATACTTCGATTTGATAGTGATAATCACGATTCTTAGATTTCCAAGTGCCATTAAATCCATATTTCTAACAGAAATCGATGTCATCTGTGATCATGGCATGTGGTGATTCTGTAAAGGATATGACAAGCAGGTTCAACAAGTTTGAAGGACAAGATTTTCGTGGATGGCAGAAGAAGATGCAATTTCTCCCTACCACTCTGAAAGTGGTGTATGTTCTAAGTACACCCATTCCAGTCTTACCAGAATCTGTTGAAGATGAAACTTTGGAGGCAGCAAGGAGGAGATCAAAGTGGGAAAATGATGATTACATATGTCGTGGTCATATTCTTAATGGTATGTATGACCCTTTGTTTGATATCTATCAAAATTTCGAATCTTCAAAAGAACTGTGGGATTCTCTTGAATCCAAGTACATAGCTGAAGATGCTTCTAGCAAGAATTTTCTTGTTAGTAACTTTATGGGTTACAATATGATTGACTCCAGGCCTGTTATGGAACAATTCCATGAAATGTTAAGGATTCTGGGACAGTTTGTTCAATACAATCTGAAAATGGATGAAGGCATTTCTTTGGCTGTGATCATTGACAAACTGCCCCCCTTCATGGAAGGATTTTAAACATAATCTGAAACATAACAAAGAGGAATCGACTTTGATTCAACTTGGAAGCCATTTATGGATTAAAGAGTCCTTAAGGACTCAAGAACTTGATAACAATCCTAAAGGCAAGAACCAAGTTGGTTTCTCTTCTGTGAACATGGTGGAAGGAGAAAGTTCAAAGAATCCCAAGAAGTCTAATGGAAAAAGGAAGTTTAAAGGAAAGGATGACAAGTCTTCCAACAAGAAGGCTAAGTTGGTTTGTTGGAATTGTAACAAACCGGGTCACTTCAAGAAAAATTGTCATCTTCGCAAAGTGAACAAGGATGGTGCTGGACCAAGTGGATCCAAGAATCCAGAAAAGCAACAAGGTCAAATTTCTATTTTCATGCAGAATTCTAAATATATTCAAACTTACATTTCTATGATTTCTGAAACATTTTATGAGCAGGATGATAAAGTTGCATGGTGGGTTGATTCGGGAGCAACAAGTCATGTTTGCTAAGATCTATATTGGTTCTAGGACTTTCAACCAATTGAAGAAGGATATGTTGTGAAGATGGGAAATGTTGCAACTGAACCAATCAAGGGCATAGGATCTATTTTACTTACTTTTACTTTTGGGAAATGTTTGTGTTTAAACAATGTTTTATATGTTCCATGGATTTGTAAGAATCTCATGTATGAAATTGTATTAAATAATTATGGTTACAAACAAGTGTTAGAAAGTGAAAAGTATATCTTGTCAAGACATGGTTCTTTTATGGGATTTGACTATATATGTAATGGAATGATTAGGCTTAATATTAATTATCCTTCTAGTGACAATTCTATTTGCATGGCTTCTAGTCGTACTAGCAATTATTTTCATAAATTTGAATTATGGCATGCTAGAGTAGGACACATTCATTACAAGAGATTAAAAGACATGTCTAAAATGAGTTTAATTCCTGCTTTTGATATGCAAAATAAGGAAAAATGTGAAACATGCATGCTAACTAAAATCACTACACAACCTTTCAAAGATGTTGTTAGGGAAAGCAAGGTGTTGGATCTTATACATAGTGCTTTATGTGATTTCCATATAACATCTTCCCTTGGAAACAAGAAGTATGTTGTTACTTTTATTGATGATGCATCTAGATATTGTTATATCTATTTTCTACATTCTAAGGATGAAGCACTTGATAAATTTAAAATTTATAAACAACAAGTTGAGCTTCATAAAAATGAATTAATAAAAGTATTGTGTACTGATAAAGGTGGTGAGTATTATGATCCAATTAATATTGAATCAACTGGAATAATACATCAAACCACAGCTCCATATACACCACACAAAATGGTGTAGTTGAAAAGAAGAATAGGACTTTGAAAGAAATGGTTAATTCCATGTTGTCATATTCTGGATTAAGTGAAGGGTGTTAGGGTGAGGCAATGTTAACTGCATGTTACATCTTGAATAGAACTCCAAATAAAAGGAGTAAGAATACTCCTTATAAACTTTGGTGTAAAAAGGTACCAAATTTGAGTTATCTCAAAGTTGGGGGCTGTAGAGCAGTTGTAAGACTCACTGAATCTAAAAGGAAAACATTCGATGAGAGAGGTATAGATTGTATCTTTATTGGATATGATGAGCATTCCGAAGCTTAGAGATTCTATGTTTTAGAATCTAATGACTCTGTATCTGTGAACACTGTTATAGATTCAAGAGATGCTATCTTTGATGAAGAAAGATTTATATCTATACCTAGACCAAGGGATATGATTAGGCAATATTTCAGCAAGAACACAACTCAAGATGAAGATGCTTCTACTGGTACAAGTTCGGTATCTAAACTTAGAAAAAGTACTAGAGCTAGAAAAGCTAAATCTTCTGGATCTGATTTTCAACTGTATTTAGTTGATGGAACAAGAAATGAGATTGTGTCTCAACATCAATATTGCTTTAATATTAAGGAGGATCCAAAGACTTTCAATGAAGCTATGGCTTTTAGGGATGTTCATATCTGGAAAGAGGCAATTTAGGAAGAGATTGATTCTATCATGCATAACAATACTTGGGTATTGTCTAATTTACCTCCTGGTTGCAAGGCATTAGGATTTAAATGGATCCTCAAAAGAAAAATGAAGGTGTATGGAACAATTATTATGTATAAAGCCACATTGGTTATCCAAGGCTTTAGACAAAAGGAAGGAATTGCTTTCTTTGATACTTATGCTCTTGTTGCCAGAATTTCTACTATTAGCTCTTACAGCTATACATAATCTTGTAATTCACCAAATGGATGTGAAAACTGCATTATTGAATGGTGAATTGGATGATGAGATATACATGAAACAACCTGAAGGGTTTGTGATGCGTGGAAATGAACACAAATTGTGTAAGTTAAAGAAATCATTATATGGTTTGAAACAAGCACCAAAACAATGGAATCAAAAGTTTGATGATGTTGTCTTTTCTAATGGATTTTCATTAAACAAAGATGACAAGTGTGTATATAACAAATTTGATACTTCTGGTAAAGGATTCATGATTTGTTTATATGTGGATGATATGTTGATTTTTGGTACTGATTTAGAAGAAGTTGATAAAACCAAGAAATTCTTATCATCTAGTTTTGAAATGAAAGATCTGGGGGAGGCTGAGGTAATTCTTGGTATAAGAATTAAATAAGGAAACAATGGGATTTCAATTTCTCAATCTCAATTTCAATTTCTTTGGTACTGAGGTAATCCTAGTCTCAAGCTTCTACCTAATAAAGGATCTCAAGTGTCTCAACTTGAATATTCTAGGGCTATTGATTGTCTAATGTACGCCATGATTAGTACTAGGCCAGATATACCATATGCTGTGGGAAGGCTTAGTAGATATACTAGTAATCCTAGTTCACATCACTGGCAAACTGTGAGTAGAGTATTCAAGTATTTGAAAGGGACCATGAATTATGGTTTAACTTATAGTGAATATCCTTTTGTTTTGGAAGGTTATTCAGATGCCAGTTGGATTAACAACTTAGAGGATCACTCCTCTAAGAATGGTTGGGTGTTTCTTCTTGGAGGAGGTGCCATTTCTTGGGCATCTAAGAAACAAACATCTATTACTAACTCAACTGTAACGCCCGTAGATCCGGGTTAGTCAATTTAGAGACGATAAGCATCAAAAATTACTTTTTGATGGAAGATTATTTAGAAGGATTAATCTTAAACAAGTTTTAGTATATTTCACAAGGTTTTCGTGCATATAAAGAACGCCAAAATCCGAGTTATAACGAAGAAGTTATGACCTGTCGAAGTTTCGCGATAGAACCAGCACGACCCAAGGCGACGTAAATAGTGAATTTAAGGTAGATAGATATCTATACTTAGTGATCTAAAGGAGAGTCGAAGATGTCTTCGATAGTATTCCAACAATAAAAAGACAGACGGAAACGGAGTTCAGATGGAGTTATGAATTTCAAACGAAGTTTTCCTCTCATGGCCTACTAAAGATAATATATAAGTAATATATTTACAATATATTAAAAATAAAGTCAAAATTAGCCAATGGAGTCTAAACGAGAGTTGTAGAGCATAATATCACCTACGCGTCGATATAAAGAACGTCAGAAACGGAGTTCGTATACGAAAGTTATGAGTTTCTGAAGTTCGGGGCGTGAAACCCCAAAACTGTCAGATACCACGACGTGGCAAGCAGTGCCACGACGTGGCAAGTCTTCTGACACCTCCGGGAGTCCCCCAGATGCAACTTGAGATGATGCATGCAGTGACGACCAAGCCCACGACGTGGAAAAATGTGCCACGATGTGGCAAGGGCAGATTTTTCCCTATAAATAGATTTGAAGGGCCAGCCGAGTTTGGTTGCTCGTTCTCTCATCTCTCTCCCATATTACATCGTTTTACGTGAAATTTTAACCCCCCGAAGCCCCGGTATCACCCTGAGACCCGAAGCAAGTACCGAAGCCCAAAGATCCCAAGAAGAAAAGAGTTTTCGAGCCGAAGCTCTGTCCTCGAGAAAGCCGGTATGTGAAGTGATTCCGGTTTCACCGAAGAATATCTACCATTGCAAGTTGTAGTGCTGTCCGATCATCTTCTGATCAAGTGAGTGTGTGGTCACTTTCTTCTAACACATAAATATTAAGTATTTTATAAAATACATGCTATGTGTATAATATAAAGTTGTTTATATGTGTGGGTGTATAGTCCCTTTCATAAAGACGAGTATAATACAAGTATTGTTTTAATGTATTAAGTATATGTTTGGGTGAGTGTGTAGTTACTTTCTTCTAACACATAAATATGAAGTATTTGCTATGAAATACGTGCAATGTGTTTATATATTATTTGTCTATTTGAGATGGGCATGGAATTGAACTTTTATAGAGGTTTTAAATGAGTTAAACTGTATATGTATTTTATCTCTACAAATATGTTGGGTAGAACATGCGTAGACGAAATAGTTGGTGTGTGATGAAGGATGAGTTTGAGGATGAGACGAAAGATAAACCTCGGTAGCTATGAATTTAGTACTGTATAAATGAACATTGGTAGTTATGGATTTAGTACTGTATAGATGAACCTTGGTTGCTATGGATTTAGTACTGTATAGATAAACCTTGGTAGCTATGGATTTAGTACTGTATAGATGAACCTTGGTAGCTATGGATTTACTACCTTTTAGATAAATGTTGGTAGCTATGGATTTAGTACTTTTAGATAGACGATGGTAGCTATGGATTTAGTACTGCTAGATAAACGTTGGTAGCTATGGACTTAGTACCTACACTGGTAGCTATGGATTTAGTACTGTTAGATAAACGTTGGTAGCTATGGACTTAGTACCTACACTGGTAGTTATGGATTCAGTACCCGATGAATGAGCCATAGCAGCTATGGAATTAGTGATTTACGAAAGAACATTTATCTATTACACGTTTCTAATACTATCTAATCTATCCTAATATCATCCATCAGCCCAATACTCCTAGTATGCTGCAAGTGCTTAACCCTACTCAGTCCCTTCGTAAGCGGATCTGCTGGGTTATCTTCTGATGATATCCTCTTCACTACAAGTTGTCCTTCTTCTACACGATGTCTAATGAAATGGTATTTCCTGTCGATATGTCTTGATCTACCATTATCCCTCGGTTCCTTGGTCAAGGCAACCGCTCCTTCGTTATCACAGAAAATCTCCATAGGCTCCTTTATGGCGGGTACAACTCCAAGATCACCGATGAAGTTCTTTAGCCATATTGCCTCCTTCGACGCTTCGCTCGTTGCAATGTACTCTGATTCACACGTTGAATCAGCTACGGTCTCCTGTTTGGAACTCTTCCATGTCACTGCTCCTCCATTTAGGGTAAAGACCCAGCCCGACTGCGAACGGTAGTTGTCCCTGTCGGTCTGAAAACTGGCGTCACTATACCCTCGCACGTTTAAGTCATCACTCCCTCTAAGGACAAAGAACCATTCCTTCGTACTCCGAAGGTACTTAAGGATATTCTTCACCACAATCCAATGTGCTCTGCCAGGATTCCCCTTATATCTGCTTCGGATCCACACTCTATTCGGATGCTTCGGATCCACAAAACCCTCTGGCTGAGCCATGTAAACATCCTCAGCCAACTTTCCATTAAGAAAAGCGGTCTTGACATCCATTTGCCAAATCTCATAATCATGAAATGCGGCAATTGCTAGCATCACTCTAATAGATTTAATCTTTACAACTGGTGAGAAGGTCTCATCATAGTCAACTCTAGAAGTTTGAGTAAAGCCCTTCGCAACCAATCATGCTTTATATGTGTGTACTTTTCCATCCACGTCGGTCTTCTTCTTGAAGATCCATTTGCACCCAACGGTCTTACGTCCGGGCACATAATCAACCAAATTCCAAACTTGGTTATCCTACATGGATTGGATCTCGCTATCCATTGCCTCTTTCCACTTTGCAGACTCTGGGCCTGCCATGGCTTCCTTATAGCTATTAGGTTCATCAAGATTTATTAGTGTACCATCACTAATATATGTGTCCCCTTCGGTAGTAATATGAAAACCATAAAACTGGGGATGAACTCTAAATCTATCGGAACGTCTAAGAGGTAAGGATTCGTCAATCGGTTCAACCGGAGTTTCCTCCTCGGGTTGAGTGCCAGCGGTAGAGGTTCCTTCATCTATCGACTCTTGAATCTCTTCAAACTCGATTTGCCTCCCACTGTCTCCCTGGCTTATGAGTTCTCGCTCTCGGAAAACTCCTCTCCTCGCAACGAAGACAACATTGTCCTTCGGTCTATAGAAGAGATATCCAAAGGATGTCTACGGGTAGCCGATGAAAATACATCGCTCACTTCGAGGTTCAAGCTTGTCGTGAGTATCTCGTCTTACGAAAGCCTCGCAACCCCAAACCTTGATATGTGCCAACGACGGAGCTTTACCTGTCCACGTCTCGTGAGGTGTTTTGGCAACCTTCTTAGTAGGGACTCGGTTAAGGATATGGGCGGCAGTGTCTAAGGCATACCCCCAAAAAAAGAGATAGGTAGTGAAGCACGACTCATCATAGAGCGAACCATATCCAATAAGGTTCGATTACGCCTTTCTGCCACAACATTCAACTGCGGTGTCCTAGGAGGCGTCAATTGCGAAACTATTCCACACTCCTTGAGATAATCGTGGAATTCAAGACTTAGGTACTCTCCTCCTCGATCGGATCGAAGCAACTTCATTTTCCTGCCCAATTGATTCTCCACTTCATTTTTGAACTCTTTGAACTTTTCAAAGGTTTCTGACTTTTGCTTGATTAAATAGATATACCCATATCTACTATAATCATCAGTAAAGGTCACGTAGAAGCAGTTTCCATCCTTTGTGGTTGATCTAAACGGTCCACATACATCGGTATGTATTAGGTCCAATAGACTTTCACCCCTTTCACATGTACTCGTGAAGGGTGACTTGGTCATCTTTCCAAGTAAACAAGACTCGCATGTGTCATCTTCCCTAAGGTCGAATGACTCCAACACTCCATCCTTTTGGAGTTGGGCTATGCGTTTCTTGTTGACATGTCCAAGACGACAATGCCACAAGGATGCTTTATCCATACTAGTGGAAGAATCTATATTCAAAACATCATTTCCTAAGTTATCAACAATCATAACAGTTTCATATATTCCATTACATGGTATAGCTTCAAAGTAAGAGACACCATTTAGATAAGCCAAAATAGAACCATTCTCATTATTAAAAGAAAATCTAAATCCTTGTCTATATAAACCATGAAATGAAATGATGTTTCTAGCCATTTCTGGTGAATAGCAACAATTGTTCACATCTAAACACAAATTATTCCTAAGCACTAAAGAATACACTCCAATCTTGGTCACAGGCGACGATCTTCTGTTCCCCATGATTAGATTAATTCTTCCTTGCTCCACATCCCTACTTCTTCTTAGTCCCTGCACATTAGAACAAATGTGGTAACCACAACCCGTATCAAGAACCCAAGAAATAACATGATTAGAATCGTTAGATTTAATTGTGTATATACCTGCGAAAGATGGCTTGATCTTTCCTTCTTTGATTGCTTGTAGGTACTCTGGGCAGCTTCTCTTCCAATCTCCTATCTTGTGGCAGTGGTGACACTCTGCCTCCTTCGGGTTAGGACAGGGCTTAGCGGGATCAACTTTGGTCCCACTAGAAGAGGCACCATCTCGGGCTTTGACCTTGCAATAGTTCTTCGATGAAGCCTTCCTCTTCTTTCCCTTTCCTTGACCAATAGCTAAGACAGGAGCAGCAGGCGGATTGGGAGTTGGCGCAACAGACTTGTCTTTGAAGTTGCTCTCAGCAACCCTCAAGAGACCTTGGAGTTTACTTAGGGTGACCTCTTCTTTGTTCATGTGGTAGGTCATCCTAAATTGGTTGTACATCGGAGGCAAAGAGTGAAGCACCATGTCGATCGCCAAGTCTTCTCCAAAGTCAACATTTAACTTACGAAGGCGGTCAACATACCTTTGCATCTTTTGCAAGTGCACGGTAAGAGATTCTCCATGACCCATCTTAGCGGAAATCATGTTAGTGAAAATCTCATAACGCTCTTGTCTCGTGTTTTGGTGGTACCTCTCCAATAAGTCTTGGTGCATCTCGTACGGGTACATGTCCTCATAGGACTTTTGGAATTCGGAGTTCATGGTAGCAATCATGATGCAACGTACCTTCGTTGCATCTCGCTCATGAGTCTCAAAAGTGGTGATTTCGGCTGGAGTAGCGATTTCGGGGTTGATTTTTCTCGAGCTTCTCATCAAGGACATACTCCTTATCCTCATAGCGAGCAATGGTGCGAATGTATCTTATCCATTCGCTAAAGTTCGTTCCATCGAAGGTGACCTTTTGGCAAAGGCTCATCAACGTGAAAGAACTAGCAGCAGCGTTGTTTGCGTTCGACATCTACAAAAGAAAAAGGAGAAAGATAGATTAGAATAAGAATCCCTAATTATCACCCAATAAGAAAATTAGGGCTAGGATCCAACAATAACATTTACATACTAGAAAAGGGATGCCGTAATCTAACATGCAAATAAATTGAAGGTAAGTGAATGACGATTCACTAATTCTCCATCACATAACTTAACGATTAGTCCTAAGTGTATTGAGAATTCCTAGGTTCGAATGAGATTCATTGAAACTATTCAATGGCATGTTTAAATCTCGATATGCCCCTCTTGTTTGTGACTGGGATACCGAGGATTACAAAGCGGGTGTGAATTACCATGCAAATTCACATGGTGCCTTCATTGTAACGATCACCTATTCGATGTGCCGGTAAACCACACACGCTCCATCGAACTATGATAAACAATGAATCACCCTTTGCCACCTTTGCTTAGAACCAATTAGTGTGCCGGTAAACCACACACGCTCCACTAACTTCTTAGCAAGGGTGCAAAGTGTAATTTCATGGGATTGCATCAATTCACTTTTCCTAAAGTAACTAAGATTGGGAAATTTTTTTAAAAAATGTGTAGTTACTTTGTATCACTTATTATACTTTTAATGAGAGGATGAGGTTGCCCTATCCTACCCGTTCAGCTAACGACCCTCCACCAATCAAGCAAGCGGTGGGTGTGAGTGTACACCCATTAAACGCCATTTTATAGGCCGCAACCTTATACCCACCTTATAGATCGGCTTCGTGAATGAGGCCTACTAACGGTAAGACTAGCATTTAGTTATACATATATATATTATTCTAGTAATATCATATTAGTATAGGGTTGTATTTTAAATCTTTTAAAATCTAGGGTTTGAAATTTAAGTTGTCTAAATTAAAATTTTTAATCACAAATATAAATTTCAAAACTTGAGGGCAAGTTTTAAACATTTAAAACATAGAGGATCAAATAACAAATAATTCCAATTAACAATTAATATCCTAATTATCTATATTTGATTTTATTCAAGATTTCTTTGAAAGATAATTACCAAAATAATTAAAATAATTAATTAATTATCATATAAGGAAATCAAATATTTTATTAGTTGATAAATACCTTTAACTAGATCAAGATAATAGCCATATATATCAAAAAATCGGATTTAGATTGATCTATTATGATTAAGGTAAGTTTCCATAAGATAACTATGAAAAAATCCCGAATCTGGCCATTCCTGACGCCTGGACTCGCCGAGTGCACAAAGGGACTCGCCGAGTCAAGCTTACTCGCCGAGTCCACTTTGGAACTCGCCGAGTCCATGACTCAGAAACCAAAAAATCGAATTTTGCAGCTTTGTTTCAGTTAATTAAGCAACAATTTAAAGAAAACCAAATAAGGCTCTGATACCACTGATGGGTTTTAGCCATAAGAACTTTCCTATGTGCGCATGCAAAATCCTAATGCTTGGATCTAGGCTTTCTAATTAAACATGCTTTGAATCCAAGACTTCTAATGGCTAATTAGGTTAAATAACAACATTGAAACAGATCTAGAACCATACCTTTGAATTCCTTGTTGATCTTGTTGTCTTGGAGCTTCTAGAGTCACAATTGTCACTCCTCTAATGGCTTACAAACACCAATAGCAAGAAAGATGACTTAGGAGAGAGGAGAGGGGAGGAAATCGGCCAGGGTTCTCTTACTTTAGGTTAGGTGCCGATTTCCCTTGCCCATGGGATCTATTTATACTTGTAGACTCCTTAAGGGTTACAATCTAAACCCTAATTGGATAATCTTCTCTTAAGGCTATCCAAATCCATTCCATAGATAACCCCTTGGAGGATTTTTGAAGCTATCCTAGCTTCTAGAATCCGTCCCTTGTATATCTGTATGGATTTACAGTCTAAATCTTAAGTATCAAACAATTGACAGTTTATACCCCTTTATTTAATTAATCTCTTTAAGTCACCAAATTAATTCCAATTAATTCTATGACTTATATTAATCAAATAACAATATATTATTCTTTATATTATTCCCATAATATATTAATAATATTTACTCTCTCTTGGTAAATCATCCTGTCAAGTTGCTATGGTGAAGGCAACCCAAAAGGACCATGCACAACCGGGTCAAGTACTTGCCTAATATAGTTGCAGCCTTAGACACTATTCCAATAATACATGCTATGTGTTTATATATTATTTGTCTATTTGAAATGGGCATGGAATTGAATTTTTATATAGGTTTTAAATGAGTTAAACCGTATATGTATTTTATCTCTACAAATATGTTGGGTAGAACACATGTAGATGAAATAGGTGGTGTGTGATGAAGGATGAGTTTAAGGATGAGATGAAAGATAAACCTCGGTAGCTATGGATTTAGTATTGTATAGATGAACCTTGGTAGCTATGGATTTAGTACTGTATAGATGAACCTTGGTAGCTATGGATTTAGCACTGTAAAGATGAACCTTGGTAGCTATGGATTTAGTACTGTATAGATGAACCTTGGTAGCTATGTATTTAGTACCGTATAGATAAATGTTGGTAGCTATGGATGTAGTACAGTTAGATAGACGATGATAGCTATGGATTTAGTACTGTTAGATAAACGTTGGTAGATATGGACTTAGTACCTACACCGGTAGCTATGGATTTAGTACTGTTAGATAAACGTTGGTAGCTGTGGACTTAGTACCTACACTGGTAGTTATGGATTTAGTACCCGATGAAGGAGCCATAGCAGCTATAGAATTAGTGCTTTACAAAAGAACCTTGTCAGCTATTGTCTTAGTGCCAAATAAAGAATCCTGGCAGTTATTGTCTTAGTGCCTAATAAAGAATCCTGGTAGCTATTGTCTTTGTACCCAATACGGAGTGAACGAATAGATGATTCTTAGGGTAGACCCTTAAGAGTAAGGAAGATAATGGGGATGGGTAATTAGGTTGATTGTTTGATAATTAAATATAATAATTATATTATTGTGGGTTGAAAACCCTATATACTCACCAGGCTCCCAAGCCTGACCCACTCAGTTTAATTGTATCACAGGTATCGATACGAAGCTGCTTTGCACTGAGAGATTAAAGGAGATGTAAATCACTAGAGTAAATGAATGTATGTTCTGTTTATGCTTATGTGTCTGTATCGGAACATGACATCCCGAGGTTTTATTATTTAATGGAAATACATTCTCTTTGAGAAATGTTTTGATAAGTTTTTATCATATCTTGTTTTGGGAACAAATTCCGCAACCGTTTTCTTTAAACAATTACTCTGATTTATAAAACAAAGCGTAAACAAATCGGTCTTTTCTGGCTGAGAAATTGGGGATGTCATAGTCATGGAGTCTGAGTTTGTTGCATTGTCTGCTGCTGGTAAGGAAGCTGAGTGGCTAAGGAATTTGATTTATGAAATTCCATTTTGGCCTAAACCGATATCTACCATTTCTATAAGATGTGATAGTGCTGCAACCTTGGCTAAGGCTTATACTCAAGTATATAATGTGAAGTCTAGACACTTAGGTGTTAGACATAGTATGATTCGTGAACTCTGAAGGGTTTTGAGCATTCTAACACTCCTGTTGTATACATGCAACCCTAGAAACCTTGGATCTATGTTTTATCTATGATACATGCAAATTTATTTTTCCAAGGTTTATAACCTATCTTGCATACATGGGGAACTTTTAAACATAAAAGATAGTAAGAAATACATACCTTTAGTTGCTTGAATTCCCTAAGAACCTTGTGAGCCTGACAACTCAAGTGTGATGCCTCAAGTGTCTCACACGACACCAAATACACTTGGAATGACCTTGAGAGAAATAGAACACTTCTAAAATCGGCTATGCCCTCCTGTTCTCACACTAGTGCCAATTTTGGTCTACAACATGGAGCATCCTATGTGTTTTAGCCCAACTTGATAATCCATGGAGCATTAGCCCACTATACAAGTATGGGTGGTTTACACAATCAACCCATATATTTAATTAGTCTTGTTTTGATCACTTAATTAATTCCAAATTAATTCTTGATCAATACTAATTAAATAATATTGTTAATATATTAGAACTTATAATATATTAATAAACCTTAAGTGTTATATCTCTCATTTTAGTCTATCTAAATGCATGATGCCATGCAAACCAAATGAACCATGCTAATCGGGTCAAGTACATTACAAAAATAGTTATAAACTTAGACACCTAATCCAACAGTCTCTTACTTGGATAAGTCTAATAACTATAATTGCAAGAATGACTTCAGGAACCGATCAACAATCATAGCTCTTTCAAGGTCTCGCGTAACTGAGATGATGATGATACACCATTTAAGATAAGTGATAATATAATCCTCTATTCTAGATATCAGCCGGACAAACACATGGAACAATGTCTTACTTATTGTCCAACACTTTGTTTCCCGATTTTCGATTTGTTTGACATTGAACTTAATTGAACACATCAATTTAGTTCTGACCGGGCCCGATACATGGGTCAACAAAAAATCATCGAGGGGCCCAGATATCGCAACTAATCCAAGAAGGAACATATAAACTTCGACTCATATATGCTTGTTCTACTACTTGTTGAATCATACACAAAGGCAAGTTTTATAACATCGAGTTACCAATGCATTTTTGTACAATCAGTGTATAACCAACTCATAGGAAACAAGTCATATCTCTAGGTTTGAAGACTTATATGATATTACCGTCTCACGATCACTCGAGATAAATTCCATGAAGTGATACCAGTGAGCGTGGGTTAAATACAATACTCAGAACTTATGAGCACTCATGAGTGTTGTAGCACCACTTATGTCCAACATCTTTGACCTCTACAAACAGACCCATGACAGTCTTGATTCATATCTACTTCCAACATATGACCGAATGTGGAGAATTTGAATAATATGAAATAACATAACATAATTATTCTGGAAGTCAAAACATGCAAAATGAAATGATTGTAAACGATTGAGAAAGGATAGGAACACTTTACTCATAAATAAATACAACTTTTATTCATCATAAAATGTCAATTACACTTTACACATTCCAAATCTATCTGACTACTAAAACTAATATCATCCTTCAACCATATGCGCCTGGCATGCTGAAGATGCTTATCCCTGCCCAGTCCCTTCGTGAGTGGATTTGCTGGGTTCTCATCCGATGATACCCTCTTTGCAATGAGGTTTCCTTCTTCTATTCGATGACTGATGAAATGATATTTTTTGTCGATGTATCTGGATCTCCCGTGATCCCTTGGTTCCTTAGCAAAGGCAACTGCACTTTCACTATCACAAAAAATTTCTATAGGCTCCTTTATAGCTGGTACAAATCCAAGGTCTCCAATGAAGTTCTTTAGCCATATAGCCTCCTTTGCTGCCTCGCTTGCCGCTATATACTCTGATTCGCAAGTTGAATCAGCCACTGTCTCCTGCTTGGAACTTTTCCAAGAAATTGCTCCTCCATTTAAGGTAAAGACCCAGCCTGACTAAGAGCGGAAATTATCCCTATCAGTCTGGAAGCTAGCATCACTATACCATAATACTCTAAAGTAATCACTCCCACCGAGGGTAAGGACTCAGTCATTAGTCCTTCACAGGTACTTGAGAATGTTCTTTACCGTAGTCTAGTGAGCCTTTCTAGGGTTCCCCTGATATCTGCTGACCATGCTCAATGAAAAGGCCACATCAGGACGAGTACAAGTCATAGCATACATGGTCGAGCCTACAATGGAAGCATACGGTACCCGACTCATTTCTGCTATCTCAGTCTCTGTACTCAGACTCTGAGTTTTACTCAGTCTGGCGTTACTCTGGATCGATAACTCTCATTTCTTGGAATTCTACATGCTAAATCTATTCAGCACCTTCTCCAAGTAGGTACTCTGACTAAGTCTAATTAGTCTTTTAATCCTGTCTCTCAGAATCCGTATCCCTAGGATATAGGCAGCTTCTCCAAGGTCCTTCATAGCGAAACACTTCCCAAGACAGGACTTAACTTCCTGCATAGTTTGGATGTCATTTCCTATGCGTAGTATGTCATCCAGATACAATACCAAAAAGCTAACTATACTCCCACTAGCGTTGACATATACACAAGATTCATCTTCACTCCTCGAAAAGCCAAATTCTTTGACTTTCTCATCGAAGCAAAGATTCCATCTGTGAGGTGCTTGCTTTAATCCATAAATGGATTTCTCAAGCTTACACACTCTATTACGGTACTCTTTACTGACAAAACCCTCTGGCTGACTCATGTAAACATCCTCAGCCAACTTTCCATTAAGGAAAGCGATTTTGACATCCATTTGCCATATTTCATAATCATGAAATGCAACAATGGCTAACATAACCCTAATAGACTTAATCTTAGCTACTGGTGAAAAGGTCTCATCATAATCAACTCCCGAAGTTTGAGAAAAGCCCTTTGCAACTAGTCGTGCCTTATAAGTGTATACATTACCATCCATGTCGGTCTTCTTCATGAAGATCGATTTGCACCCGACTGTCTTGCGACCTGGTACATTGTCAACCAAGTTCCAAACTTGATTGTCATACATAGATTGTATCTCGCTGTCCATAGCCTCTTTCCATTTAGCAGCCTCAGGGCATGCCATGGCTTTCGTGTAGCTATTAGGTTCATCCAAACTCACCAGTGTGCTATCACTGATAAGTGTATCACCTTCCACAGTAATATGGAAACCATAGTAATGCTCAGGTGCATTCCTAACTCTCGTGGAACGCCTTAGAGGTACAGACTCTTATGTCAGATCAATAGGAGTTTCCTCCTCAGGTTGATTGCTAGGGTTTAAGGTTCCTTCACCACATGAATCTTGAATTTCTTCAAGGTCAATTTTCCTGTCACTATTTCCTTGGCTCATGAATTCTCGCTCGCGAAAGAGTCCTCTCCTTTCTACAAAGACCACATTATCACTAGGTCTGTAGAAGAGGTAACCAAAGGATCTTTGTGGGTAGCCGATGAAAATAAACCTCTCACTTTGAGGTTCGAGATTATTGTGAGACTCGCGCCTCACAAGCCTCGCAATCCCAAATCTTGATGTGGTCCATAATAGGAACTTTTCCGGTCCACATCTCATGAGGTGTTTTGGCAACCTTCTTTGTAGGGACTAGATTAAGAATACGGGCGACAGTCTCTAAGGCATACCCCCAAAATGAGATTGGTAGCGAAACTCGACTCATCATGGAATGAACCATATCCAACAAGGTTCGATTGCGCCTCTCAGCCACACCATTAAGTTGTGGTGTCCTGGGAGGTGTCAGTGTTGAGATAATCCCACATTCTTTAAGATAGTGAAGGAACTCTGTACTAAGATACTCACCACCTCAATCGGATTGAAGCATCTTAATGTTACTGCCCAACTGATTCTCCACTTCCTGCTTGAACTCTTTGAATCTTTCAAAGGTCTCTGACTTATGTTTGATTAAGTAGACATATCCATATCTACTAAAATCATCAGTAAAAGTCACATAAAAGCGGTTATCATCTCTTGTGGAGGTTCTGAAGGGTCCACACACATTAGTGTGTATAAGGTCCAACAAACACTCACCCCTAGAACAAGTACTAGTGAAGGGTGACCTTGTCATTTTCCCAAGGAAAAAAGATTCACAATTTGTTGGAATAGTGTCTAAGGCTGCAACTATATTAGGCAAGTACTTGACCCGGTTGTGCATGGTCCTTTTGGGTTGCCTTCACCATAGCAACTTGATAGGATGATTTATTAAGAGAGAGTAAATATTATTAATATATTATGGGAATAATATAAAGAATAATCTATTGCTATTTGATTAATATAAGTCAGAGAATTAATTGGAATTAATTTGGTGACTTAAAGAGGTTAATTAAATAAAGGGGTATAAACTGTCAATTGTTTGATAGTTAAGCTTTAGACTATAAATCCTTATAGATATATAGTGGACGGATTCTAGAAGCTAGGATAGCTTCAAAATCGTCCATGACTTATCTAAGGAAAGGATTTGGATAGCCTTGAGAGAAGATTATCCAATTAGGGTTTAGATTGTAACCCTTAAGGAGTCTACAAGTATAAATAGATCCCATGGGCAAGGGAAATCGGCACCTCACCTAAAGTAAGAGAACCCTGGCCGATTTCCTCCTCTCTCTCCTCTCTCCTAAGTCATCTTTCTTGCTATTGGTGTTTGTAAGCCATTAGAGGAGTGACAATTGTGACTCTAGAAGCTCCAAGACAACAAGATCAACAAGGAATTCAAAGGTATGGTTCTAGATCTGTTTCAATGTTGTATTTAACCTAATTAGCCATTAGAAGTCTTGGATTCAAATCATGTTTAATTAAAAAGCCTAGATCCAAGCATTAGGGTTTTGCATGCGCACATAGGAAAGTTCTTATGGCTAAAACCCATCAGTGGTATCAGAGCCTTGCTTGGTTTTCTTTAAATTGTTGCTTAATTAACTGAAACAAACCTGCAAAATTCAATTTTTTGGTTTCTGAGTCATGGACTCGGGGAGTTCCAAAGTGGACTCGGCGAGTAGGCCTGACTCGGCGAGTCCCTTTGTGCACTCGGCGAGTCCAGGCGTCAGGAATGGCCAGATTCGGGAGTTTTTCATAGTTATCTTATGGAAACTTACCTTAATCATAATAGATCAATCTAAATCCGATTTTTTGATATATATGTGTAACATACACGTTTTGAAATCGTGTTTTAAGTAAATAATATTATGAAATATTATGTGAATTTGAATGTTGAGTTCCAACAGATAGTTTTTACTAGAATTGAAGTAAAACTATGTTTAGAATCATTCAGAAAGTATTGGAAGTCTTATGAGATTCCAATTAAAAGCCAAATAGTGAAATATAGCGAAAATATAAAATCTGGAATAAGTAAAATTTTATTATTGAAAGTTATAGATAATCTCGTTAGAATCATTTAGGCGAAAACCTCATCGAAATCCGAGTTATAACGAAGAAGTTATGACCAAACGAAGTTTCGTGATAAATCCGGAAAATACCTTGTCGCGTAAAAATTTAGTTTTCGATAAACTAGTTTTTAGCCTTAGTGATGTAAATGAAAGTTGTAGAACTCGTGAAAATAATCAACTTTCATATAAAGACCGTTTGAATCTGACTTCGTATGAGGAAGTTATGATTTTTCGAAGTTTTAGCTTAGCAGTAGACAGCTAAAAACTCGAATTTTAGATCGAGTGATTTTTAGCCGACACAACCTAAACGAGAATTGAAGGTCTCGTCATTAGTAGTGCAACGGTAAAAAGTCTGACGAAAACGGACGTCGGATGAAGAAGTTATGAATTTTTAACGGATTTTCCTGTCCCGGTCTGTTAAAAATAATAATATTAAAATTAAAGTCAAAATTAGCCGACGAAGTCTAAACGAAAGTTGTAGAGCATAATTCTAGCTTCGCGTGCATATAAAGAACGTCAAAAACGGAGCTCGTATGCGAAAGTTATGGATTTTAGAAGTTTTTGCACATTTTTCAAGAAAATTCGCATGAATAGTGAAATGCCACGTCACCCTCGCTCGGAGTTGGCCACGTATCCGAAGCTGCTGCGTGGCAATGCCCGAGAAGCGACGCGTGTCGCACAGGAGTCCGAAGTCGTCACGTGGTACTCGCATGCCTGCCTCGTGCCCTACTCGCGTGTCGCATGCTGATTCGACCGAGGGTGCGGTCCAATGGCTATCCGACGCGCCTCGCATTGATCACCCTCGCATGCGCAACCCACCTGCGAGCCACCTGCTGTCCGAGCTGAAGACCGAGCCGAAGACCCAGCCGATGACGCGCCTGAAGCTGATGACTCCTCGCATCCGAGCCTCGCTGGAGCCCTGCGAAGCTGCCATCTGGTCCGAACCTCGCAGCCGCCTGTCTCCTTCCCTTCGCTTCGGATCCGAAGCTCAGCCCTATATAAGGGGTGCGAGCCCTCTCGGCTAGTTTTAGAAATTTGGCATTTTCACCCCCTCTTTCAATATTTTTACGATCCCGACATCCCCTAAAGCCCCAATACTGATTCTAAAGCCCGAAACACGCCTCGAGACTCTCGAGAATCCCGAAAAATTTATCTTTTCGGTTTCGAAGCTCTACCTTCGCAGAGCCCGGTTTTCAAGAAAATTCCCGGTTTTCAACAACGAAAGTCATATTTAGAGCCGAAGTACTGCCCAAATTAATATTTTAGCCCCCGGTTATTTCACGGTGAGTTTAATATATAGAAATAATTATATGTTATGTGTTATATGTGCTACGTACTTTTCAGTGTTATATTCCGGGTTATTTTCCCGGGTTATTTTTAATTGCTATTTTTAATAGCAACGAAATACCTTTGACCATGTGATCAGTGAAAGGACTTAGATTCACGTTGGTACTGGTATGTAGCCTCTGGCCATGTGGAACATGTCTCCGTAAGAGAATGAATTCTATTCTATGGTAGTGGCAGAAGGTTAGATAGGGCTATAAGCCTGAAATCTACCGAAATGTTAATCCGAAGTTGTATATCTTCTGTGCCGTTTGGGCCAAAGCTTTACTGATGTATATCAAGCACGGAAATTGTTATGTCTCATTGATTGTATATCTTTAAATCAAATCAATGATCGATATGGAATGTTTGTCACATAATTCACATATGCCCTTGTTGTTCCTTGTTCCTCTTTGCTTCTGCCCTACTAAAGTATATATATGGCATAACGTTATATTGTATCTATTATTGAACTCACTAAGCGTGTCCGCTTACCCTCTCGATGTTTAACGAATTGCAGGAGATAAACATCCAGTATAGTTATATACTGGTAGAAGATTTTTGAATAGTTTGAAACTATTGTATCGATGGAAGCTTATGAATAGTTTGAAACTATTGTATTTTGCACTCCCATATGTATAAAACTATAGAATCCTGGGAAGTTATGTAATATATAACACTTTAAAATAGTCGGTTTGTATCCAGTAGTTTGTAATCTCTTTATCAATGTAAAATATTGTTTTTATGAATATGCAAGTAGCATGTTTTGGAGTAACTATATTGTCGAGTATGAAAGTTTGGGTCTTTCATAAATACGAAAGTTATGGTCTTTCAATCATGGTATCAGAGCAGTAGTTTGAGTGAACTAAATTCCACGGATTGGTATTTAGACTTAAACTATTGAAAGTTCAATATATGAACTAAGTCATTATAAGTATAGGGATACAAACCATAGGAAATATATAAGTAAAAGTATTAGGTAATAATAAACCCTAATATTCTAAAATACAATGTTACTCCATATTGCAGGGCAATGGCTGAACAGGTTAGTAGCCATACCCCTGAGGTTGGTGGAGGTCCTCAACCCGAGGAAGTGAATACTCCAGTATCTCCTCGCGAGGAGCGACTCTTGGGTAAACTTACCGGTGTTATTCGACAGACTCTCGAAGAACACAAAAAGAATGGTCATAAGGGTAAAGAGAAAGCCACTGGAGAATCTTCAAAAGGATAGGTGAAGCGTCCCTCATTCAAAGATTTCAAGAGTAGTGGTGCTACAGAGTTTTCCGGTGTTCTCAATCCCATTATTGTTCTTACTTGGATCCAGAACACAGAGAAAGTGTTTCGTATTTCTCATGTGGATAATGAAGACAAGGCTAACTATGCTTCCGCAATGCTCATCGGAGAAGCATTGGTCTGGTGGGAAGCAACATATGAAGCTCTCAACGGGTTTGACCAGGAGAATTTAGCCTGGGAAATGTTTAAAACTCGTTTGCTAGAGAAGTATTGTCCTCTAGACATGAGGAGGAGATTGGAGAAGGAATTCCTCGAGCTTAAACAAGGAGGAATGACTGTGAATGAGTATGAAACTCAGTTTAATCAAAGAGCAAGGTTTGCTACAAAGTATATTCCAACTGAAGACGAGAAAATTCAGTTATTCATGGAGGGACTACGACACGAAATCCACGATTTCGTTGCCAATCGAGAAGTTCTGTCATTCGATAAAGCCGTTGAATATGCTCGAAGACGTGAGCATGACTTAGAAATACGTGGTGCCATTATTACTGCTCCGAAGCAACCACGTACTGAAAGAACTGTTCCTTCTTTTCTACCAGCTCAATCCGTTCGGACTGATCCTGGTAATCAAGTTCAAACTCAAAGTGCCTCTCGTGGACGCGGTAGATCACAATCTTTTTCTATGCAATCGCCTTCATGTCGTATTTGTGGAAGGAATCATCCGGGCCAATGCAAAATAGACAAGGAATCCATTGTCTGTTATGGATGCGGAGAAAAGGGTCATATAAAGCCAGCTTGCCCAAGAAAGGATGTTACTTGTTATGCATGTGGTATTACTGGCCACAAGAAGCGTTTTTGCCCTACTCTTACTAGTCAGATGACGGGAAGTCAAGCTTCTGTTCAACAACCGGCGAGAAGCCAAGTCCCTGCTCAACAATCAAAGGGTACTCCAACTAAAAAGGAGGAGGTGCCGAAAGTTAGGGGTCGTGCATTCCAGATTACCTCAGAGGAGGCACGCGAGGACCCGAATGTTGTGACGGGTACATTTCTTGTCAACTCTAGACCTGCTCACATCTTATTTGATTCTGGTGCCTCAGATTCTTTTGTGTCTTACGAATTTGCGCATTCCTTTCAAATTGCTTGCTTTGTACTCGCGCAACCATTTCACGTAGATACTGCGGGAAGTATATCATTACTTGCTGATAAAGTCTATAGGGATTGTGTTATGGAAATTGAAGGCTATACTTTTCTCGCTAACCTGATCCCTATCTCGTTGCCCAACTTTGATATTATTCTCGGCATGGATTGGTTATCAAAGAACCACGCTGAACTCTTGTGCTATGAAAAGATAGTACGCATTCCTATTGAAGGGGAGAACCATATCTATGTCTACGGTGAACAAAGACTCTTAAAAATAATCTCTTTCCTTAAAGCTCGTAAATTCATATCGAAAGGATGTTCTATCTATCTAGCATACACAGTTGATGTCTCAAAAGAGGAGAAGAAAACTGTAAATGATGTTCCCGTTGTTAACGAATATCCTGACGTTTTCCCTGACGACTTGCCTGGCCTTCCTCCGGATAGGCAAGTAGAATTCCGAATTGACCTTGTACCTGGTGCTGCTCCAATTGCAAAGACTCCTTATCGTCTTGCGCCAGCTGAGATGAAAGAAATGATGATCCAACTGCAAGAACTACTTGACAAGGGTTTTATTCGACCGAGTACCTCTCCCTGGGGTGCTCCGGTACTATTTGTCAAGAAGAAAGATGGATCGATGCGGATGTGCATTGATTATCGTGAGCTGAATAAGGTGACTATCAAGAACAAGTACCCACTACCTCGCATCGACGATTTGTTCGATCAACTTCAGGGTGTTAGCTATTTCTCAAAAATTGATTTAAGATCTGGCTATCATCAGTTGAAAGTTCACGAGCAAGATGTACCGAAGACTGCTTTTCGTACTCGATATGGACATTATGAATTCCTTGTTATGCCGTTTGGTTTAACAAACGCTCCGGCTGTATTCATGGATATGATGAATCGGGTATGCCGCCCAATGCTCGATAAATCAGTCATCGTATTCATTGATGATATTCTAATCTATTCCAAGTCTGAAGCTGATCATGCCATACATATTCGTGCGGTATTGGAACTTCTTCGAAAGGAGAAACTATATGCTAAATTCTCGAAATGTGAATTTTGGCTTCGCCAAGTTCAATTTCTCGGCCATGTTATTTCTAGTGATGGTGTATCCGTGGATCCTATCAAAATCGAAGCCATTCAAAATTGGGAAGTGCCCCGTAATGCTTCCGAAATTCGTAGTTTCTTAGGTCTCGCGGGATATTACCGGAGATTCATTAAAGACTTTTCTCGTATAGCCGTACCTCTCACGAGTCTTACACGGAAAGAAGTGAAGTTCGAATGGGGTGAAACCCAAGAAAGAGCTTTCTCAACTCTAAAAGATCTTTTGACTCATGCTCCAATCTTATCACTCCCAGAAGGTGATGATGATTTCTCCGTATATAGCGATGCTTCAAGATTGGGACTTGGTTGTGTGTTGATGCAACGTGGCAAAGTGATAGCCTATGCCTCAAGACAACTGAAAGATTATGAAAAGAATTATCCCACTCATGATCTCGAACTCGCTGCAGTGGTATTTGCCCTAAAACTTTGGAGGCATTATCTTTTTGGTACAAAGTGCCAATTATTTACCGACCACAAAAGTCTCAAGTACATATTCAGTCAGCAAACTTTGAATATGAGACAACAACGAGCCATGGAGCTGATCAAAGATTATGATTGTGAAATCCTATATCATCCTGGAAAAGCTAACGTGGTTGCTGATGCACTTAGCAGAAAAGTTTATCGCAATAGTATGTGTTATGCCATTACTCATACTACAGTAAAATTCACTATGTTAGATGAATTAGAGAAATGGCAAGAAGAGGCCCTAAAGCCAGAAAATGTGAAGAAAGAAGGGATGATACATTATAAAGATGCTCTACTTGATGATCCACAAGGATTAAAAGTATTCAAGAATCGGTTGTGGATTCCAAAGATCGGTGGATTGAGACAGAAGATTTTAGATGAAGCCCATAAATCTAAACTGTCAATCCATCCTGGTACAAGTAAAATGTACTATGATGTAAGAGCTGATTATTGGTGGCCTGGATTAAAGAGAGACATTGGAAGATATATACAAGAATGCTTAGTATGCTTACAAGTCAAAGCAGAGCACCAAAAGCCTTATGGAACCCCAGAAAGTCTTAGTGTTCCTGTATGGAAATGGGAGGAATTGTCCATGGATTTCATTACCAAATTGCCAAAGACTGCTAGACAGCATGATAGCATTTGGGTAATTGTCGACCGCCTGACTAAAAGCGCGCATTTTCTTGCCATGCGTGAAACGGCCCCAATGGAGAAATACGCACAAGTATACTTGGATGAAATTGTGGCAAGACATGGTGTGCCACTAAAGATCATCTCCGATCGTGATACTCGCTTCACTTCTCACTTTTGGGCGAGTATGCAACGTGAATTAGGATCTCGAGTTGCTCTCAGCACAGCATATCATCCCCAGACAGATGGTCAAACGGAGAGAACAATCCAAACAGTAGAAGATATGCTTCGTGCATGTGTCTTGGAGTTCGGTGGTAACTGGGATAAATACTTACCTCTTGTCGAATTCTCATATAATAATAGTTACCACGCTTCAATCAAAATGCCACCATATGAAGCATTATATGGTCGCAAGTGTCGTACTCCATTATGTTGGCGAGACATAGGACAGAAGATCCTTGGAGGCCCTGAAATGATTCAAGACACCACCGACAAAATTCAAATCGTACGAGAAAGAATGAAAGCGGCCCAGGATCGACAGAAGTCCTATACAGAAAAGAGAAGACGACCCATAGAATTCCAAGTGGGTGATTTCGTGATGCTGAAGGTATCTCCATGGAAAGGCCTTATGAGATTTGGGAAGAAAGGAAAGTTAAGTCCTAGATTTGTTGGTCCTTTCAAAATCATCCAGAGAATTGGAAAGCAAGCATACCGCTTAGAATTACCTGAAGATTTGGCAGGTATTCATGATGTGTTTCATGTGAGCTATCTGCGCAAATGCTTGAGCATCAATGATGAGACAGTTCCATTATCTGAAGTGAAATTGGATAATAAGTTAAGATATGTAGAAGAGCCGGAAGAGATCGTGAATGAAAGAACAACTAATCTACGTAATAAAGAAGTGGAGTTGGTGCTTGTCAAGTGGAAACACCATCGAGGCCCAAATTATACTTGGGAAAATAAGAATGAGATAAGAGCAAAATATCCCCATTTATTTTAATCGATGTAATTTCGGGGACGAAATCCTCAAAAGGAGGAGGTATTTGTAACATACACGTTTTGAAATCGTGTTTTAAGTAAATAATATTATGAAATATTATGTGAATTTGAATGTTGAGTTCCAACAGATAGTTTTTACTAGAATTGAAGTAAAACTATGTTTAGAATCATTCAGAAAGTATTGGAAGTCTTATGAGATTCCAATTAAAAGCCAAATAGTGAAATATAGCGAAAATATAAAATCTGGAATAAGTAAAATTTTATTATTGAAAGTTATAGATAATCTCGTTAGAAACATTTAGGCGAAAACCTCATCGAAATCCGAGTTATAACGAAGAAGTTATGACCAAACGAAGTTTCGTGATAAATCCGGAAAATACCTTGTCGCGTAAAAATTTAGTTTTCGATAAACTAGTTTTTAGCCTTAGTGATGTAAATGAAAGTTGTAGAACTCGTGAAAATAATCAACTTTCATATAAAGACCGTTTGAATCTGACTTCGTATGAGGAAGTTATGATTTTTCGAAGTTTTAGCTTAGCAGTAGACAGCTAAAAACTCAAATTTTAGATCGAGTGATTTTTAGCCGACACAACCTAAACGAGAATTGAAGGTCTCGTCATTAGTAGTGCAACGGTAAAAAGTCTGACGAAAACGGACGTCGGATGAAGAAGTTATGAATTTTTAACGGATTTTCCTGTCCCGGTCTGTTAAAAATAATAATATTAAAATTAAAGTCAAAATTAGCCGACGAAGTCTAAACGAAAGTTGTAGAGCATAATTCTAGCTTCGCGTGCATATAAAGAACGTCAAAAACGGAGCTCGTATGCGAAAGTTATGGATTTTAGAAGTTTTTGCACATTTTTCAAGAAAATTCGCATGAATAGTGAAATGCCACGTCACCCTCGCTCGGAGTTGGCCACGTATCCGAAGCTGCTGCGTGGCAATGCCCGAGAAGCGACGCGTGTCGCACAGGAGTCCGAAGTCGTCACGTGGTACTCGCATGCCTGCCTCGTGCCCTACTCGCGTGTCGCATGCTGATTCGACCGAGGGTGCGGTCCAATGGCTATCCGACGCGCCTCGCATTGATCACCCTCGCATGCGCAACCCACCTGCGAGCCACCTGCTGTCCGAGCTGAAGACCGAGCCGAAGACCCAGCCGATGACGCGCTTGAAGCTGATGACTCCTCGCATCCGAGCCTCGCTGGAGCCCTGCGAAGCTGCCATCTGGTCCGAACCTCGCAGCCGCCTGTCTCCTTCCCTTCGCTTCGGATCCGAAGCTCAGCCCTATATAAGGGGTGCGAGCCCTCTCGGCTAGTTTTAGAAATTTGGCATTTTCACCCCCTCTTTCAATATTTTTACGATCCCGACATCCCCTAAAGCCCCAATACTGATTCTAAAGCCCGAAACACGCCTCGAGACTCTCGAGAATCCCGAAAAATTTATCTTTTCGGTTTCGAAGCTCTACCTTCGCAGAGCCCGGTTTTCAAGAAAATTCCCGGTTTTCAACAACGAAAGTCATATTTAGAGCCGAAGTACTGCCCAAATTAATATTTTAGCCCCCGGTTATTTCACGGTGAGTTTAATATATAGAAATAATTATATGTTATGTGTTATATGTGCTACGTACTTTTCAGTGTTATATTCCGGGTTATTTTCCCGGGTTATTTTTAATTGCTATTTTTAATAGCAACGAAATACCTTTGACCATGTGATCAGTGAAAGGACTTAGATTCACGTTGGTACTGGTATGTAGCCTCTGGCCATGTGGAACATGTCTCCGTAAGAGAATGAATTCTATTCTATGGTAGTGGCAGAAGGTTAGATAGGGCTATAAGCCTGAAATCTACCGAAATGTTAATCCGAAGTTGTATATCTTCTGTGCCGTTTGGGCCAAAGCTTTACTGATGTATATCAAGCACGGAAATTGTTATGTCTCATTGATTGTATATCTTTAAATCAAATCAATGATCGATATGGAATGTTTGTCACATAATTCACATATGCCCTTGTTGTTCCTTGTTCCTCTTTGCTTCTGCCCTACTAAAGTATATATATGGCATAACGTTATATTGTATCTATTATTGAACTCACTAAGCGTGTCCGCTTACCCTCTCGATGTTTAACGAATTGCAGGAGATAAACATCCAGTATAGTTATATACTGGTAGAAGATTTTTGAATAGTTTGAAACTATTGTATCGATGGAAGCTTATGAATAGTTTGAAACTATTGTATTTTGCACTCCCATATGTATAAAACTATAGAATCCTGGGAAGTTATGTAATATATAACACTTTAAAATAGTCGGTTTGTATCCAGTAGTTTGTAATCTCTTTATCAATGTAAAATATTGTTTTTATGAATATGCAAGTAGCATGTTTTGGAGTAACTATATTGTCGAGTATGAAAGTTTGGGTCTTTCATAAATACGAAAGTTAGGGTCTTTCAATATGGCTATTATCTTGATCTAGTTAAAGGTATTTATCAACTAATAAAATATTTGATTTCCTTATATGATAATTAATTAATTATTTTAATTATTTTGGTAATTATCTTTCAAAGAAATCTTGAATAAAATCAAATATAGATACTTAGGATATTAATTGTTAATTGGAATTATTTGTTATTTGATCCTCTATGTTTTAAATGTTTAAAACTTGCCCTCAAGCTTTGAAATTTATGTTTGTGATTAAAAGTTTTAATTTGGACAACTTAAATTTCAAACCCTAGATTTTAAAAGGTTTAAAATACAACCCTATACTAATATGATATTACTAGAATAATATATATTTGTATAACTAAATGCTAGTCTTACCGTTAGTAGGCCTCATTCACGAAGCCGATCTATAAGGTGGGTATAAGGTTGCGGCCTATAAAATGGCGCTTAATGGGTGTACACTCACACCCACCGCTTGCTTGATTGGTGGAGGGTCGTTAGCCGAACGGGTAGGATAGGGCAACCTCATCCTCTCATTAAAAGTATAATAAGTGATACAAAGTAACTACACATGTTTTAAAAATTTCCCAATCTTAGTTACTTTAGAAAAAGTGAATTGATGCAATCCCATGAAATTACACTTTGCACCCTTGCTAAGAAGTTAGTGGAGCGTGTGTGGTTTACTGGCACACTAATTGGTTCTAAGCAATGGTGGCAAAGGGTGATTCATTGTTTATCATAGTTCGATGGAGCGTGTGTGGTTTACCGGCACATCGAATAGGTGATCGTTACAATGAAGGCACCATGTGAATTTGCATGGTAATTCACACCCGCTTTGTGATCCTCGGTATCCCAGTCACAAACAAGAGGGGCATATCGAGATTTAAACATGCCATTGAATAGTTTCAATGAATCTCATTCGAACCTAGGAATTCTCAATACACTTAGGACTAATCGTTAAGTTGTCTTCGTTGCGAGGAGAGGAGTTTTCCAAGAGCGAGAACTCATAAGCCAAGGAGACAGTGGGAGGCAAATCGAGCTTGAAGAGATTCAAGAGTCGATAAATGAAGGAACCTCTACCGCTGGCACTCAACCCGAGGAGGAAACTCCGGTTGAACCGATTGACGAATCCTTACCTCTTAGACGTTCCGATAGATTTAGAGTTCATCCCCAGTTTTATGGTTTACATATTACTACCGAAGGGGACACGTATATTAGTGATGGTACACTAATAAATCTTGATGAACCTAATAGCTATAAGGACGCCATGGCAGGCCCGGAGTCTGCAAAGTGGAAAGTGGCATTGGATAGCGAGATCCAATCCATGTATGATAACCAAGTTTGGAATTTGGTTGATTATGTGCCCGGACGTAAGACCGTTGGGTGCAAATGGATCTTCAAGAAGAAGACCGACGTGGATGGAAAAGTACACACATATAAAGCACGATTGGTTGTGAAGGGCTTTACTCAAACTTCCAGAGTTGACTATGATGAGACCTTCTCACCAGTTGCGAAGATAAAATCTATTAGAGTGATGCTAGCGATTGCCGCATTTCATGATTACGAGATTTGGCAAATGGATGTCAAGACCGCTTTTCTTAACGGAAAGTTGGCTGAGGATGTTTACATGGCTCAGCCAGAGGGGTTTGTAGATCCGAAGCATCCAAATAGAGTGTGTAAGCTTGAGAAGTCCATTTATGGACTTAAGCAAGCATCTCGCAGATGGAATCTTTTCTTCGATGAGAAAGTCAAAGAGTTTGGATTTGTACGAAGCGAAGACGAATCTTCTGTATATGTCAAAGCCAGTGGGAGTATAGTAAGCTTCCTCATTCTATATGTCGATGACATATTACTCATAGGAAACGACATCCCGACTCTGTAGGAGGTTATGTCCTAGCTTGGGAAGTGCTTCGCTATGAAGGACCTCGGAGAGGCTTCTTACATTTTGGGAATAAGGATAGTAAGAGAAAGAAGTAAGAGACTAATTGGACTTAGTCAGAACACTTACTTGGAGAAGGTACTAAAACGTTTTAGTATGGAAAACTCGAAGAAGGGAGAATTACCGATACAGAGTAATGCCAAGTTGAGTAAGACTCAAAGTCCGAGTACCGAAGCTGAGATAGCAGAAATGAGCCGAGTACCATACGCTTCCGCAGTTGGCTCAATCACGTACGCTATGACTTGTACTCGCCCTGATGTAGCCTTCGCTTTGAGCATGGTTAGCAGATATCAGGGGAATCCTGGCAGAACACATTGGATTGTGGTGAAGAATATCCTTAAGTACCTTCGGATAATGAAGGAATGGTTCATAGTCCTCGGAGGGAGTGATGACTTAAAGGTGCGAGGGTATACTGACGCCAGTTTTCAGACCGACAGGGACAACTACCGTTCGCAGTCGGGCTGGGTCTTTACCCTAATTGGAGGAGCAGTGACATGGAAGAGTTCCAAACAGGAGACCGTGGCTGATTCAATGTGCGAATCAGAGTACATTGCAGCGAGCGAAGCGTCGAAGGAGGCAATATGGCTAAAGAACTTCATCGGTGATCTTGGAGTTGTACCTGCCATAAAGGAGCCCATGGAGATTTTCTGTGATAACGAAGGAGCGGTTGCCTTAACCAAGGAACCGAGGGATCATGGCAGATCGAGACATATCGACAGAAAATACCATTTCATTAGACATCGTGTAGAAGAAGGACAACTCGTAGTGAAGAGGATATCATCAGAAGATAACACAGCAGATCCGCTTACGAAGGTACTGAGTAGGGTTAAGCACTTGCAGCATGCTAGGAGTATTGGGCTGAAGGATGATATTAGCATAGATTAGATAGTATTAGAAACGTGTAATAGATAAATGTAATTAACATTTGATGATTAAATAAAGGAGTTTTATTTATGAGTAATGTTACTGTCTTATGTTAATTGTTTAACTATTGTTTCATTTTGCATGTTTTGACTTCCAGAATAATTGAGTTTATTAAGAATAATCGAATTGTTCAAATTATCCACAATCGTTCATATGTTGGAAGTAGATATGAATGAAGATTGTCATGAATTGGTGTGTAGATTGTCTAAATGGTTTTATACATAGCAAAGGGTTGCTGCAACGTTCATGAGTGCTTATGAACTAGTTTTGAGCATTGGAACAAACCCGCGCTTGCTGGAATCACCTTATGGAATATGATATAAAAAGGTGATCGCAAGACAATAATATCATATAGTCTTAAAACCTAGATATATGGTTTGTTATTTGTTAATTGATTGTACATTGATAATGCGAAAACGCATCAGTAACTCGGTGTTATAAAACGCATTGTTGTGTATAGTTGATTATTGAATAAGTAAATGCATATAAGTAAAAGTTTATCTGTAACTTTTATCTAAGAAGGTAAAAGTGATATCTCGGCCGCTCGATGATTTGATTTGACTTATGTGCCGGGCCCGGTCAGAACTGAATTGATGTGTTCGATTAAGTTCTATGTCGAATAAATCAGAGATCGAGAAACTTAAATGCTTGACTAACCATTCCATAGGATTGTCAGCATGATATCTAACAGAGGACTGTACGATCCCTTATCTGAAGGACAAGATTGATTAGATCAGAGTTTAACAGCGTCTTTGAGATTTACGATTGCAAACCAAATTGTACTTGTGAATATAGTTACTAGACTTATCCAAGTGGGAGACTGTTGGAATAGTGTCTAAGGCTGCAACTATATTAGGCAAGTACTTGACCCGGTTGTGCATGGTCCTTTTGGGTTGCCTTCACCATAGCAACTTGATAGGATGATTTATTAAGAGAGAGTAAATATTATTAATATATAGTGGATGGATTCTAGAAGCTAGGATAGCTTCAAAATCGTCCATTGCTTATCTAAGGAAAGGATTTGGATAGCCTTGAGAGAAGATTATCCAATTAGGGTTTAGATTGTAACCCTTAAGGAGTCTACAAGTATAAATAGATCCCATGGGCAAGGGAAATCGGCACCTCACCTAAAGTAAGAGAACCCTGGCTGATTTCCTCCTCTCTCCTCTCTCCTAAGTCATCTTTCTTGCTATTGGTGTTTGTAAGCCATTAGAGGAGTGACAATTGTGACTCTAGAAGCTCCAAGACAACAAGATCAACAAGGAATTCAAAGGTATGGTTCTAGATCTGTTTCAATGTTGTTATTTAACCTAATTAGCCATTAGAAGTCTTGGATTCAAAGCATGGTTAATTAGAAAGCCTAGATCCAAGCATTAGGGTTTTGCATGTGCACATAGGAAAGTTCTTATGGCTAAAACCCATCACAATTATCATCTGAGTTTAGGTTAAACGACTCCAAGACTCCATCCTTTTGGAGTTGGCCTATACGTTTCTTGCTTACATGTCCCAGACGACATTGCCATAAAGATGCTTTATCCAAGCTAGTGGAAGAATCGATACACAATACATTATTTCCTAGGTTATCAACAACCAAAATAGTTTCATATACATCATCACAAGGTAATTCTTTAAAATAAAAAACATTATTAAAGAAAGCATTAATACCACCACCATCATTATCAAATGAGAAGGTAAAACCTTTTTTGTACAAACCATGAAAGGAAATAATATTTCTCACCATTTCAGATGAATAACAACACTTATTCAAATTTAATACTAATCCACTACTTAGCAATAAAGAATAAACTCCAATATTGGTGACAAGTGAAGCTTTCCTGTTCCCCATGATCAAGTTTATCTTTCCATGCTCCATATTCTCACTTCTTCTTAGTCCTTGCAGATCAGTACATATGTGAATACCACATCCTGTATCAAGGAACCAAGAATTAGAATGTGGTGAATTATTAGACAAAATACTGTATGTACCTACATGGTTGGGTTTAACTTTCCCATCCTTCACATCTTGCTGGTACTTTGGGCAGTTTCGCTTCCAGTGATACTTTTCATGGAATTAGAAGCATTTAGCCTCTTTAGGGTTAGCAGAAGGAGTGACAAAACCTTTATTGGTTCCACTTGAAGAGGAGCTATCAAGGGTCTTCCCCTTGGTGCCCTTCGACGGGATCTTCCTTTTTTTTTTCCTTTGCCTTGCCCAATTGCCATGACAGGGGGCGCGGTAGGAGTAGGAGTGGTAACAACCGACTTACCTTTAAGACTACTTTCTGCGGTCTTCAAAAGTCCTTGAAGTTTGCTGAGTGTAACTCCCTCCTTGTTCATGTGGTATGTCATACGGAATTGATCATAACATGAAGGTAAGGAGTGCAAAATAATGTTTATTGCCAACTCCTCGGGGAAGTTCACATTCAGTTTTAACAAACGGTCCACATACCTTTTCATTTTCTGCATGTGGCCCGTGATAGGTTCACCATCCTTCATCTGGGTTGTTATCATGGAGGAGATGATTTCATATCGCTCTTGACCAGCACTCTGATGGTAGCGGTCCATCAAATCCTGGTGCATCTCAAAAGGATAGTAGTCCTAATAGGACTTTTGGAGCTCAGCTGTCATAGTGGCCAACATGATGCATGCCACTTTGGTAGCATCTCTTTCATGGGCCCAATATTCAACGATCTCCTCAGGAGTAGCAGACGACTCGAGTTCTTTAAGTTCCTTTTCGAGGACGTATTATTTGTCCTCATACCGAGTGACCATCCCGATGTCCGTGATCCAATCCATAAAGTTGGATCCATCAAAGAAGACTCTCTGACAAAGGTTCAAGAGAGAGAAGGAGCCGATAGGGTTTGATCCAGAAGCAGCATTGTTGGAAGACATCTGAAAAGAAGAAAGACAAGTTTTGATTAGATACACAGATAGTCCTTAATAAAACACCCAAATGTAATATTAAGGCTAGGACCCAACACAATATTTTATAACTTAAAAGAGGGATGTTGTAATCCAAGCTATAAAATATTTGAAGGTAGGTGAATGGCGATTCGCCAATTTCCACCATGAATAACATAATAAATTATTAGGTTTTAATTGGTTTTGAAACTCCTAGATTCTTTGAGATTCATTGAACTATTCAATGGGATGTGTCAATCTTGAGTGTGCCCTTCAGGTTTTGTGACCGAGATGCCGAGGATCACAAAACAAGGTGTGAAGTAACCATGCAAATTACTTGGTACCCTTAATATTTACCCCTCATTCGATGTGCCGGTTAACCACACGCGCTCCACCGATACTATGATAAATATTTAGTTACCCTTTTCCTACCTTGTTAAGTCCAGGTTAGTATACTGGTGAACCATACACACTCCATTAACGACTTAATCAAAGTGCAAAGTGTAATTTCATGGGTTAGCACCTTATTCACATTTTCCTAAAGTAACTAAGACTGGGAATTTAGAAAAACATTTAGTTACTTTATATTCATCATACTTTTAATGAAGATTTAAAGTCCTTATCTTACCCGTTCGGCTAACGACCCTCCACCGATCAAGGAAGAAGTGGGTGAGAATGGACACCCATTAAGCTGCCATTTTATAGGCAGCAACCTTATGCCCCCTTATAGACCGGCTACGTGAATGAGGCCTACTAACGGTAAAACAAATTTTTCTTATACATATATAATTATTATTAAACTTATAATATTATAAATTATAAGGGTTGAATTTTAACATTTAAAATTCTAGGGGTTGGAACTAAAGTTTTTAGAGTGACTTTACATGTTCCAAAACTTGAGGGCAAGTTTTGTAACTTTACAAAACTTTTCATTTCATAACTTATGAGTTAATGGTTTAATAAAATGAGTGACTTTTCATTTTATGTAACCTATATGTTTCTTTAATGGTCTTTAAAAGTGTGACTTTTGGTAATCCATAACCTGAGGACAAATTATGGATTCCATTAAAACACATAATTGATCAAGAACTAATCATTAACAAATTAGCAAGTAATTCCTATGATCTAACAATAACTCATAAGAACATGAATACCATATCAAAATTTCAAGAATCATATGAACACAAATTAAACATGTAAATTTGATATTAGCCATTATACATGGATTAGCATAACGATTACACCATCTAAAACAAGTTTTATAAGACTAAAACAGTTTAGGGTAATGTAACTAGTCCATTTCCAACAACAAAACTCGAAAAACTACATTTTGGGGCTCTTACTCGTTGAGTGCATGAACCTACTCGATGAGTAGGATGAGTTTACTCATGGAATCATCAAGTCCCCTCATGGACTCGGCGAGTTCATGATGCAGAGTGTAGAAAAACTAAGTTTTTTCACGAATTTGCATCAAGTATCAAACAAACAAGCCTAGGATCTGATACCACTGAAGGGTTTTGAGCATTCTACCACTCCTATGATGTACATGCAACCCTAGAAACCTTGGATCTATGTTTTATGTATGATACATGCAAATTTGTTTTTCCAAGGTTCATAACCTATCTAGCATACATGGGGAACTTTTAAACATAAAAGATAGTAAGAAATACATACCTTTAGCTTCTTGAATTCCTTGAGATCCTTGTGAGCCTAACACCTCAAGTGTGATGCCTCAAATTTATCACACAACACCAAATACACTTGGAATAACCTTGAGAGAAATAGAACACTTCTAAAATCATCTATACCCTCTTGTTCTCACACTAGTGCCGATTTTGGTGTACAACATGTTGCTTATATATCGTGTCATAATTAGGGTTAGACCATGTAAACCCTAATTGACATCACTCTTCATTTCCATGATCCATGGGTACAAAAACACCATGGAGCATCCATGGAGCATCCTATGGGTTTTAGCCCAACTTGATAATCCATGGAGCATTAGCCCACTATAAAAGTATGGGTGATTTACACAATCAACCCATATATTTAATTAGTCTTCTTTTGATCACTTAATTAATTCTAAATTACTTCCTGATCAATACTAGTTAAATAATATTATTAATACATTAGAACTTATAATATATTAATAAACCTTAAGTGTTATTTCTCTCATTTTAGTCTATCCAAATGCATGATGCCATACAACCCAAATGGACCATGCAAATCGGGTCAAGTACATTCTAGAAATAGTTATGAACTTAGACACCTAATCCAACAAGATCATCATGACTAGTGTGATATATGTGGTGTTTGTGAGAACTCAATTGAATTTGGCTGATCATCTAACCAAAGGGTTAACAAGAGATCTTGTGCACAAGGCGGTTGAAGGGATAGGTTTAAAGTCCACTTAAAATTTTTTATATTGGGATACCCAATTCCCATCTAATGTAATATTAGATGTTGAATTCAATGTGGAAAGCTTGATATTTGAAGATTGGAACACATTAGAATCATCATCCTAAGGTATGTGTTCAGTACTGCAAGTTAACGAGGTTGAAATTTTATTTCTTAATAGTTTTTTGAAAAATTGCATTTGTAGGTGCAAGAACAAAAGAACTACCTATATAAGTATGAATTTTATCTGCTTCAACAAGTTGGGACTTGACTTTGATATGCTTATTGAAGGATGGGACACAAGCTAGTAAAATATAAAGAACTTATGAGAATGTAAACTGTTGTGTGTATTCTCTTCGTGTATTCACTATGGATAGAAAGTGTTCAATCCTTAGTGATAGCTTGATATTCGAATATTTACAGTGTATAATATACTATGTGAAATTCAATCATCACGACATTTCATTTATGCATCAGTTTGTTAGTGTTATGTTTCATTTTAAGTTAATCAAGATTACACTTAAATGGGGGAGGTTTGTTGGTGATTTGTTATCATCAATGTTATTTAAGTGTAATGTGATTACTTTGTTGACCAAAAGTGATATTGATAAATATTAAACAAGTAAGGAAGGTGTGGAGTACACACTTTTTTCAATTTAATCGAGTATCAAGTAGTACAGTGTCATTTAGGGGCGAAGCCCCTGAACGAATGGGGGTCTGGGGGCAGCGCCCCTGGCTGGGATCGAGCTGCCAGGTTGACTTTTAAAGAATTGACCCATTTTGACTTTTATTCAAAAATACCCATTTTTATGACTGTTTTGGCGGTTTTGTGACAGTTTTTAACTGTCATATGACAGTTTTTAGACAATGATCTAAAAGTTAGTTTTTGGTCTCTTTTTCTGGTACTCACGAAATTATACACTCTCGTTCTCTTTCTTTCTCTCTGAATTTTCTGAGTCTTATCCAATTGGGGAATTGGGAGTACCACCCAAATACTTCGATTTGATAGTGATAATCACGATTCTCAGATTTCCAAGTGCCATTAAATCCATATTTCTAACTAATAATAATAAAATTAAAAAATAAAAAGTAAAAAAATCAGTAAAATAATCTTATACTTTCAAAGAGAAAGCATCATTTCATACTACAAGACATGAAAAATAAGCATTAATTCACATTTACAACTACCCAAATATAAAAACATTGAAAAGCATAAATTATCTATTTAACTGTTAAAATACACTCCGTAATGCCCAATTTGTTTGGTAAACTCTTAAGCAAAACTATCTCATTTATTGGCTTGTCTTGGACCCAAGTACGTTGGGTGTATGTATGGTACACCCGACGTACTCTAATGCATGATTGAGGTGAGGTGTTCCCCTGGTATGCTGGGTGTACCCTTGCGTATGCAGGGCGTACGTGAGTTAGAGGAAAACTGTAACATTCATAAAATTCTTGAAAAATTTAAACTTTTGAAACAAATCCAAAACCATCATTGTTTACAAATTGTTTTCAAAATAAGTTTCACATCAAAGACATCCCAAAATTGTAAGACAAAAACATGAGGAGGTGCACAATCATGCCTTCGCCTTCCCGTGATCCTCTGAGGTACCTGAAACATAATCCAAAGGTATATGTCCAAAGCTTAGTGAGTTCTCCCAAAATACCGATACATAACAAATATCACAGGTATAATAATATCATGTAGTGGGTCCACAACTTAACATACATGATTACCCCTAAGCCTACAACATAAGTCTGGCTTGCCCTCAGCCCACATTTTATGTATGGCTTGCTCCCCGGCCTGGTCAATCCTTGGACTGAATACCGCTAAGCCCTCAGTATGAGTCTGACATGCCCTTCCCGACCCTTAACTCGTACCTGGAATGCTCATGAGTCCTTAGTATGAGTCTGGCATGCTTTCCATGGCCCTCAGCTCATGTCTGGCATACTCCAAGGTTTGTTAGCTACAACACGAAGCAGTATAACCTCAACCCAACCCACACAATATGTCGACATATAACATATAATATCATAAAAAGACAAACATATAGTATCACAGGTAGTCCTACAGATCTACCAGACTAGCATATCAAGACTAGCATACATATCTATATCATACTCAACATATCAACAATATCAGATTATCTAACTAATGGGCCGACCTTGGTGCCTTCGACCCAAAAGTATAGTGAGGAAAACTCACACTCACAATGTCAAACTGTACTGAAACCTTTGGCTGTTGTCTCACAGAATAACCCGAACTATCATAAGAAACAAATATCGATTTAAGAATTGCAAAGCCAATGTTGACTAAGCATCCATACTTAGGTTAAATGTCCATTTTACCCTTTCCCGAAGGGGACCAAGGCAAAAATCCAACTCTTTGATCCAAAAGGCCCAAATTAATTCAAGGCCCATGATTGGCCTAATTTTCCAAATTGGGCCCAAATCCTTATTGGGCCTTATCCAAAGATCCAATCCTCTTATTAGCTCAAAACACACCTATCCAAATAGTCCATTAGGGCCCAAGCATCAAAGCCCAAAAAATGGCCCAATACCCGCAACCCAAAGTCTGAAATCCAAACAGAAGGTGTATGTGGGACATAATCCTTCGGTACGCTGGGTGTACTCCGCCTTGCCTTGACAACCATCGGGGTGGTTGGCTTAGTAAATGGGGCGTATACTACCTTACACGAGGCATACCCTCGTGAATGTTAAAACTTTCATAAGTGCTTAATGGATTAAGCACTTAAGCTCAAACTTTAGATGCATGACTCAATAGTGTACTAGAATCATAAACTCTCAAACTTTAAGACTTTGGATGTCCAAAAAGTCCTTAATACATGGTATTAATCCATTAAGACCTCCTACATAGAACATGGATCCAAACTAGCTAAAGGGACCTCATTTTTGTGACTTAGAACCCATCCATCCTTGGGTCTGAAGGGACAACCAAACACTTCCAAAACAAAGCATGCAGAATATTGGGACTTTGGGGAAAATAAGAACACCCAAAAGCTACCAAAACAAGATCCAAAAAATTCAAGCATAATGGTAGAAGATTTTTACCTTTTGGAGTTTCTTAATAAAGTGAGGATCCAAGATCGAGTAGCTTGCATCACTCTCCAACCACCTTGCTGCAACTACTTCTTATTCAAGCACACAATAAACACACTCTTAGCTCACACACACACATACACTATAGAGGTTAGGGTTGCCTAAAACCGATTCTAGAACTTGGAGGCTGCAATGATGGGGGTAAAGGGTCCACAAGTATGCTTAAATACTCCACAAACCCTAAAAATTAGGGTTTTCACCCGGACACAAGTACGCCCGACGTACTAGGGCGCCCCCTAGTATGGTTAGCGTACCACATGTATGCCCAATGTACAACTCAAGATCCTAAGAAATTACCAATTTGCCACTATGGCTTCTTAGGGCTAATTCCAACCAATTTCAAGGACCAAAAACGACATAGTTAAATACCAAGGTAAGGATTAGAAAATACCTGAATGCCCGAGATGTTACAACTCTCCCAAATTTGATATAGACTTCTTCCTAGAAGTCTGTTGCAACAAATAGATCCGGGTAATGCTCCCGCATCTTGGCCTCTGGCTCCCAGGTCCACTCAAAGCCCTTCCGATGTTGCCATCGTACCTTACCAGAGGTACTTCCTTGCTCCACAAAACCTTCACCTTTCTTTCCAAAATAGCTACAGTGCCTTTAACATAATTCAGATGCTCATTAAAGTAAATGTCATCTAATGACACAACCGCATCCACATCCAACAAGCACTTCCGTAGATGTGAAACATGAAAAGTGCTATGGATCTGACAGAGATCCTGGGGAAGATCTAATCTATAGGAATCCTTTCCTACCCAGGAAATAATCTAGAATGGTCCAATATATCGGGGGCCCAACTTCCCCCTCTTCCTGAAGAGAATCACACGTTTCAAGGTGAGACTTTCAGAAACACCATGTCACCGACTTGAAACTCCAACTTAGATCAGCACCGGTCGGCATAGTTTTTCTACCAACTCTGAGCAGTCTGCAATCTCTTCCTGATCTGATGAATCATCTCTATAGTCTAAACAACCACCTCAGTCCAACCCATGACCCTATGACCAACCTCGTCCCTACAGACTGGAGTACGACATCTCCACCCATAAAAATGATCAAAAGGCGGAGAACCAATGCTGGAGTGGAAACTGTTGTTGTAGGAGAACTCTGCAAGAGGTAGGTTGAACTCCCAGCTCCCACTAAAATCAATGACGCATGCTCACAACATATCCTTGAGATTCTGAATGGTCTGCTCACTCTGTCCGTCAGTCCGCGGATGATAAGTTGTGCTGAAGTGCAGTCTTGTGGCCAATTCCTCATGAAACTTCTACCAAAAACGGGAGGTGAACTGAACATCACGGTCTCAAAAACAATGGATACTGGAACCCCATGGCGAGCAACGATCTCGTGAATCTACACATCGACCAATTTCTCGGCCGATGAGCTCTCCCTAATCGCTAGGAAATGGGCACTCTTGGTTAATCGATCCACGATGACCCAAATGGCATCAAAACCATTTTCCGTCTTCGGCAACTTGGTGATGAAATCCATCAATATATCCTCCCATTTCAATATGGGAACCTCCAGAGACTGCAACTTGCCATGCGGCCTCTGAAGCTAGGGCTTGACCATCTTGCAGGTTAAGCACCTCTTAATGTACCAAGCGATCTCTCTCTTCATGAAAGGCCACCAATAGCTCAACCATAGATCCCAATACATTTTAGTGGCCCCCCGGATGGATAGAAAATCGAGACTTATGAGCCTCCTCCAATACAATCTTTCTAACCCCACCAGACATAGGAACCCATACCCGACCGCAACGGGTCAACAAACCACGAGTGTCCGGAACAAACCTGTTGATCTCCCCCTTGATCCTCTCAATCTTCCAATTTTCTTCCCGCACCCCCTCGACATGAGCTACCTTAATCAACCCCACAAGTGGAGAGTCCACATATATCCTTATATATGATACCTCAACAGAAGCTCTAGCCGACTTGTAGCTCAAGGCATCCACCACCACATTCGCTTTACCTAGATGGTAAAGGATCTCGCAGTCATAATGCTTGACTACGTCCAGCCACCTGCGTTTCCTGACGTTCAGGTTTGGCTGATCCGTAATATGCCTCAAACTCTTGTGATCCATGTAGATGGTATAACGGACCCCATAAAGGTAATGCCTCCAAATCTTGAGGGTAAACACCACCTCCCCAAACTCAAGATCATGTGTGGGATATCACGTCTCATGTGGCTTCAGCTGCTGCGAAGCATAAGCTATCATTCATTCTCTCTACATGCGAATTTCCCTAAACCCGGTGATGGACGCATCATAGAAAACCAAAAAATCCTCGATTCCCTTAGAGAGGGTCAAAACTGGGGCCTTGCAAAGTCTCTGCCGAAGGGTCTCAAATGTTGCCTGCTGCTCAGGGCCCCACTGGAAATCGAGCCCCTTCCTTGTCAGATGAGTGAGGGGTACTGCAATCTTGGACAAATCTTCAATAAATCTTTGGTAGTACCTCGCTAAACCCAAGAAACTCCTAATATCCAAGGGAGATTTAAGAATCTCCCACTGCATCACCGCCTCAATTTTGGCCAAACTAACAGATATCCCTTCTTGGTTAATGAGGTATCCAAGAAACTGAACCTATCGCAACTAAAACTTGCATTTCATAAAATTAGCATAAAGTCGTTCTCACCTCAAAACCAACGAAAGCTCACGAAGATGCTCCTCATGCGATCGAGCATCAACCTGCATACTCGATTCATGAAATCCATAAATATTGCGGGCGCATTGGTGAGACCAAATGTCATCACCATGAACGTGTAATGCCCATAACGAGTCCGAAATGCGATCTTCTCCACGTCCTCCTCTCTGACCCTGACCTGATGGTACCCAGACCGCAAATCTATCTTAGAGAACCAAGATAATCCTTGTAGTTGATCAAAGAGATCATCAATCTGTGGAAGGGGTTAATGATTCTTCACCATTAACTTGTTCAACTCCTAGTAATTGATGCACATCTGGTGTGAACTATCCTTCTTCTTGATGAATAATGTAATGACCCAAATCAAGGTTAAAAAATTTATTTTTATTATAGTAATAACAAAAATATCTTTTAAATCCAAGCCTTCCAAAAACATTGCTAATTAAAAGCATTTATCAGGGTTCATCCCTAAATCACATATTGCAGAAATACGGGTGTCTACGCTGTGATCAAGTCGGGCCCTTCCTTTGCAAACCAATGGTACCTGAAACCAATAACAAAACTGTAAGCATGAAGCTTAGTGAGTTCCCCGTAACATACCCCACACCATCCACATAATCGCATAAACCATATCATATAAGCCACATATGTAACGCCTGTGTTTCTAGGATTGTCATTAATGTTGATATAATAGTCTAGGTTAACCTTTGTAACCCATTTTGAAATAATAGAAGTGTATTATTTGAGTATTATGTGTTTTGTGCTTAATTGTGTGTCTTAATGTAATTGAGAATAAAAATAAGCGTCAAAATGAAATGTTAGATAAGCTCACTATCTTTGGATAATGTTGTAGTAGTTTAAATGAGGTTTCCGAATATATAAATAAAGCCGAAATCCGAGTTATAACGAAAAAGTTATGACCTGTCGAAGTTTCGCGACAGAACCGGCAACGCTAAATGACGTAAAAAGTGAAATTTACGTTAGAGCGATATTTAGCCCTAGTGATATAAACGAATTTCGTAGGGTTCATTAAACCAAGAGCGTGCATAAAGAGAACACCCAAATCTGACTTCGTATGAGGAAGTTATGATTTTCTGAAGTTTCGACTTAGCGGTATGCAACCCGAATACTCGATTTGAGACCGAGCGGTTTTTAGACAAAAATATCTAAACTACAATCGAAGATCTCGTTAATTGTAGTGAAACGATAAAAAGATAGGCGAAAACGGACGTCGGACGAAGAAGTTATGAATTTATAATGGATTTTTCATGTCCCGACCTACTAAAAATAAATAATAAAAGTAAATTCAAAAATAGCCGACAGAGTCTAAACGAAAGTTGTAGAGCGTAGTCTCACCTACGCGTGGATATAAAGAACATCGAAAACGGAGTTCGTATGAAGAAGATATGAATTTCAGAAGTTTTTAAATGATTAATATTTATTTATTTAATCTTTAATTCGGATAATAACCGAATGAGTCATTGGTCTGATCCGAACTACGCCCAGCGTAGTTGAGTACGCCCAGCGTACCCCGATGCATGCACCGACTCGGACTCGAGTGCTCCGATGACGCATGCTGTGACGTTTCCGGAGGCGTACGCCCCGCGTAGAGCATTACGCCTAGCGTAATGCGAGGCCTCAACCTCCTATAAAAGGCTTGCGAGGGCAGCCGAGAGTTTTGCTCTTTTTCTCTTCTCTCTCTCTCTGTCTCATTTTGCATCGTTTTGCGTGCTAGAAGTATCCCGAAGCTCCGGTGTCAATCCCGAGCCCCGAAGCAAGTTCTGAAGCCCCGAAGATCCCAAGAAGTGCGATTCCCGAGCCGAAGCTCTACCCGTGAGAAGCCAATTTTTGTGAAGATCTTCTAGACCTACCGACGAATACTACTTTTGCAAGTCGTAGTGCTGTCCGATCATCTTCTGATCAAGTGAGTGTGTAGTTACTTTCTTCTAACGCACAATTATGAAGTATTTTATACAAAATACGTGTTATGTGTATATTTTGTTGTTATAAGTGTGAATGTATATTCATTTTCTTCTATCTCACAGATTTGGTTTATTCTCTATGAAATATGTGTTATGTGTGTGTGCCTCATCTGTTATATGGAATATGTATTGATTGAACATGCTATACGGGTTTTAAACTATGTATAAAAATATATATTTTTATCTACTAATATGTTGGGTAGAACATGGTTAGATAGTTGATGTGTGATAAACAAATGAGAGGCCTCGATGTTGTTGTTGTGGATATAGTTATTCAGCAGAGTATGGATAACGACCACATACTCTTTCTAGACAGTCTTGTGGAACGCTAGCAGGTTCATAACCTGTAGGTGTTGTGAACGATGTGTTCACCGGTGTACTCTATCCCCCTCATGGTTGCCTTTAGGATATCTATTGTTGAGGAAACCCCTTAGCAGTAATGTCCGTCCCGATGAAAATCCTAGATTAGGTCCCTTGAGATAGATGTTGTGTTTAGGGACATAAAGTGATGATAACGGGAATGGGTAATCGGGTTATTGTTGGTTGGTGAAATTAAATATAATTATTTATTATGGGTTGAAAACCCTATATGCTCACCAGGATCCCAAGCCTGATCCACTCAGTTATTTCGTATTACAGGTAGTGGTGCGAAGGCATAAGATGGATGAATCATCAAGTTGTTTTGTTTACAAGTCTGTATATGTATATATTCGTTGAATGACTTGTAATGTTATCGTTTACGCTTTATGGTCTGTATCGGAACATGACATCCTGAGTTTTGATTATATAGTGAAAAGGCATCTCTTAATGAAATGCTTTGATAAATATTATTTTATCCTATTTTGTTTTGGGAACAAATTCCGCAACTCTTTTAAATCAAAAGGATTTACTCTGAAATTATTTTAAAAAGCATAAATGAAATCGGCCTTTTCTGGATGTGATTTTGGGGATGTCACAGTTGGTATCAGTGCATTGGTTTAAGTGAACTATGAATTTGTAGGATTTCTAGATTTAAACTTAGAATGCTAAGTGAAGGTTGTTAGATGTGTGTCTGTTATATTTCAGATACGAGCACTAGTTTATTTTAGGAAAGTTGCCTAAAATGCTTTTATGTGCTAAATGTTATATGTTGCCATATATGATATTATTTGTTCGGATCTATGGTCTGTTGACGACCGGATCTGGAAACCTTATGTGTGTAGGATTCTAAGCATATGACGAAGGTATAAGAACTAGCTTGTAAACGTTTCGGAGTGATAAGGATGATTTGAATATCTATCATGGAAGAGGATCTAATTTCACCTTATTCAGTGTGTTGATCAAAAATGGTAAGAACCAGAAGTGGCGTTGGAAAGATGGATGAAAACAGGAATCAACCACCAATGATTGAGCAAGCACCTGTGGTAGCAATAGCACCAGAACCAATGACAATGGTTAGTGTGCAAGCCATAATTCGGGCTATGTTAGTCGAACAAAGGGATGAGATGCGACAAATGTTGCATGATAATAAGGACGAACCTATCATGCCCATCGAGGAACCTGAATTGATTCCCGAGCAATCGGAGGAAGGAAACAATAGTTACATTATGAGTCTAGTTGGGACTCAAGGCGAATGAAGGAACGACCCGGAAAGTAGAGAAACAACAAGGATGGGTGAATGTACAAGAATTTCTTGGGCGCCAAGCCGCCAAGTCTTTCTGGAAGCCCGAAGCCTATTGAGATTATGGATTGGATGTATGAAATGGAGATGGTATTTGAAAGTTGCGACTGTAGCAACAAACAGAAGACCGTCTTTGCAGTTAGACAACTGAAGACTAGAGTCTTGAGTTGGTGGAAGTTGCTGGCAGATACTATGCAACAAGGAGAAACCCTGAAAATGTCATTGGAGGAGTTCTTGGAACAATTAAGGGTGCAGTATTGTTCAGAGATAGATCTGATTGATCTGAACAATGAATTCCAAAACTTGAAGAAGGGGAGGATGAGCATAGATGACTATGCTACTGCATTCACTGAGATAATGAAGTTATTTCCGTACCTAGTGCCAACGGAACTCTCCAAGATTGAGAGGTTCGCTAATGGACTGCCTGCCGACTTTGGCCCGACAGTCACGATGGCAACCACTCTGAAAACAGCTGTTCGAGCAACTAAGAATGTGGAGGCCCAGCAGAAGGAAAAGGGCCTGGAAAGGATAGAAGTTTGTGAAAAGAGGAAGTTTGATGGACCTTCAGGGTCCAATAAGAAAAACAAATTCTCGAAGTCTAGTTCGAGAGGAGGAGGAGGCGAAGCAAAATGGTGCGAAAAATGTAAGAAGAAGCATCATGGAAAATGTGAGGTAGTGGCCACATGTTTTAAATGTGGAAAACCAGGGCACTATGCCAACGAATGCACCCTCACTAAGAAAGTTTGCTATGGTTGTGGTGAGGAGGGACACATGTTAAAGGACTGCCCGAAGAAGAAAGAGGCAGCTAGACCCAACATTCCGCCAAAGCCGAAGGCAAGAGCATTCCAGATGACACTGGAAGCTGCTAAAGACGAAGCTGATGTCGCTTCAGGTACCTTTCTCGTAAACACATAGCCTACCCAAATTTTATTTGATTCTGGAGCCAATTACTTCTTTATATCGCATGAATTTGGTAGAAAACTAGCTTTGCCTGTTGATAGACTAGATAATGCCTTATTAGTCGAAGTTGCAAGTGGCAAGTTTGTACCTGTTAACCATCGTATGAAAAACATCTTAATTGACTTGAATGGGAATATGTTCCGCGAGGGATTATTGCCTATAGAACTTAATGGTTTCGACATCGTGTTGGGAATGGATTAGCTTAGCGACAATGACACCAAGATATTGTGCAAGAAGAAGATTGTAAAGATAAACCCGCCAGGGAAAGAGTCGTTTATGGTGTATGGAGATAAATGGTGAGTAAATTCTGGAATCATTTCATTGATGAAAGCCAAAAAGCTTTTGGCCAAAGGATGTACATCGTATCTAGCATTTGTGATAGATGATAAGAAAGAGAAAAAGTCGATGCAGAGCATTCCTGTCTTATGTAATTATCCGGAAGTATTTCCCAAAGATCTTCCCGGATTACCGCCTGATAGACAAGCGGAGTTTAGAATAGACTTGTTACCAGGGACGATGCCAATAGCAAAAGCACCTTACCGATTAGCACCGACGGAGATGAAGGAGCTGATGATGCAACTTCAGGAGTTATTGGACAAAGGTTTCATTAGACCTAGTTCATCACCCTGGGGAGCTCCGGTGTTATTCATGAAGAAGGAAGATGGGAGCATGAGGATGTGCATTGATTATAGAGAGCTGAATAAAGCAACGATAAAGAATAGATACCCGCTGCCGAGGATTCATGACCTGTTCGATCAACTTCAAGGTTCGAGCTATTTCTCGAAGATCGATCGAAGGTCAGGATATCATCAGCTAAAAGTAAGAGAGCAAGATATCGAGAAGACTGCATTCAGAATTATATATGGACACTACAAGTTCTTGGTTATGTCGTTTGGATGAACCAATGCTCCAGCAGCATTCATGGATTTAATGAATCGGGTTTGTAATCCATTCCTTAATAAATTTGTGATAGTGTTCATAGATGACATTCTAATTTACCCGAAAAGCCAAGAGGAGCATGGCAGACACTTGTGAGAAGTGTTAGAAGTTTTGAAGAAGGAGAAGTTTTATGCAAAGTTCTCTAAGTGTGATTTTTGGATTCGAGAAGTCCAATTCTTTGGTCACGTGGTCAACCAAGAAGGGATAATGGTTGATCCAGCGAAGATCGAAGTTGTGATGAAGTGGGAACAACCGAAAAGTCCCATGGAGATCCGAAGCTTTTTAGGATTAGCCGGATATTACCGAAGGTTTATCCTAGGCTTTTCTTCGATCGTTAGTCCATTGACAGCTTTGACCCACAAAGAAGCTACTTATGCTTGGAGTGATAAGCATAAAGAAGCATTTAAGAAGCTAAAGAAGAAACTATGTGAGGCACCGATACTTTCTCTACCTGATGGAGTTGAAGACTTCGATGTTTATAGCGATGCGTCTGGTGTTGGATTGGGTTATGTTTTGACCCAAAGAGAAAAGGTGATCGCATATGTATCTCGACAATTGAAAGAGCATGAAAAGAACTACCCAACTCATGATTTGGAGTTGGCAGCGGTAGTTTTCGCTGTGAAGATATGGAGGCATTACCTCTATGGCACGAAGTGCAAACTTTTCACTGATCATAAGAGTCTCCAATATCTCTTTAATCAGAAAGAATTGAATATGAGGCAACGACGCTGGCTAGAGTTAGTTAAGGACTACGACTGTGAGATACTTTACCACCCCGGTAAAGCAAATGTTGTTGCTGACGCTCTCAATCGGAAAGTCAATCTTGAAAGGAAAAGGCCAAGAGCGTTGAGAATTGAAGTTGTTTCGACCATTGTGGAAAATATAAAGAAAGCTCAAGAGGAAGCTTCTGAGAAGAATTACCGAAAGGAGGAACGTTTGGGTAAAACATTGGTGTTCAGTATAAACAGTCATGGACTGAAGGTGTTCCAAGATCGGATTTGGATACCTAAGACAGGAGGAGTCAGAGATCTTCTGATGGAAGAAGCTCACAAGACCATGTACTCAGTTCATCCCGGTAGCACTAAAATGTATAGGGACCTGAGACCCTACTACTGGTGGCCGACGATGAAGCTTGATGTTGCAAGGTATGTGGCCGAGTATGTGACTTGTGCGAGAGTCAAAACACAACATCATAAACCATATGGGAGTTTAGAACCTTTACCTGTGCCCATAGGTAAATGGGAAGACATCGCTATGGATTTTGTCACTAAACTACCCAGAACAAAGAATGGTCACGACATGATTTGGGTGGTCGTTGATCGATTCACTAAGAGTGCGCATTTCATAGCAGCCAAGGAGAAATGGTCTATGGAAAAGCTTGCGAATTCTTACGTGAAGGAAATAGTGAGGCTTCATGGTGTTCCGTTAACGATTGTGTCAAATCGTGACAGCCGTTTCACCTCGCGATTTTGGAAAAGTCTACAAGAGGAATTGGATACCAAGTTGTGTTTAAGTACAACTTACCATCCACAGACTGATGGTCAAAGCAAACGGATGATACAAACACTTGAAAATATGCTGAGAGCATGTACCCTGGAATTCCAGGGTAATTGGGATGAACATTTACCTTTGGTAGAATTTTCCTACAATAATAGTTTCCACTCAACCATTAAGATGGCACCTTATCAAGCTTTGTATGGACAGAAGTGTCGTACTCCGTCTTGTTGGCTTGAGGCTAGGGAAAAGCAGTTTATAGGACCGGAGATAGTCCATAAAACTGCTGAAAAGTTAAAAATAATTAGGGAAAGAATGTTAGCAGCTCAGGATCGTCAAAAGAGCTATGCTGAAAACAAGCGAAGACCGATGGCTTTTGAAGTTGGAGATTCGGTTTTGCTTAAAGTCTCACCGTGGAAGGGACTTTAAGAATTTAGTAAAAGGGGCAAATTAAGTCCAAGGTTTATTGGACCGTTTAGAGTTCTTCATAGGTTTGGGAACCAAGCTTACAAGCTCGAACTACCAAACGTGCTGAGTGGAATTCATAACACTTTCTATGTGTGTTATTTAAGGAAGTTCACGGGAGAAGTTCCCAACATGATTCCACTTTCGTAGTTGAGAATCGATGAGAACAAAAGGTTGATTGAAGAACCAGAGGAAATCGTTGACCGAAAGACTAAGAAGTTACGACGCAAGATGGTCGAGTTAGTGCTTGTCCGATGGAAACACACGAATGGGCCGAATCTCACCTGGGAGACGGAGAGTGACATGATGGGTCGCTATCCGCATTTGTTTGTTGATGTGTGATTCCGGGGACAAAATCATTCTAAGGTGGAGAGAATTGTAACGCCTGTGTTTCTGGGCTTGTCATTAATGTTGATATACTAGTCTAGGTTAACCTTTGTAACCCGTTTTAAAATAATATAAGTGTATTATTTGAGTATTATGTGTTTTGTGCTTAATTGTGTGTCTTAATGTACTTGAGAATAAAAATAAGCGTCAAAATGAAATGTTAGATAAGCTCGATATCTATGGATAATGTTTTAGTAGTTAAAATGAGGTTTCCGAATACATAAAGAAAGCTGAAATCCGAGTTATAACGAAGAAGTTATGACCTGTCGAAGTTTCGCGATAGAACCGGCAACGCTAAATGACGTAAAAAGTGAAATTTACGTTAGAGCGATATTTAGCCCTAGTGATCTAAAGGAATGTCGTAGAGTTCGTTAAATCGAGAGCGTGCATAAAGAGAACGCCCAAATTTGACTTCGTGTGACGAAGTTATGATTTTCTGAAGTTTCAACTTAGCAGTATGCAGCTGGAATACTCGATTTGAGACCGAGCGGTTTTTAGCCGAAACAATCTAAACGACAATCGAAGATTTCGTTAATTGTAGTGAAACGATAAAAAGATAGGTGAAAACGGGCGTTGGATGAAGAAGTTATAAATTTATAACGGAGTTTTCATGTCCCGGCCTACTAAAAATAAATAATAAAAATAAATTCAAAATTAGACGACGGAGTCTAAACGAAAGTTGTAGAGCGTAGTCTCACCTACGCGTGGATATAAAGAACGTCGAAAACGGAGTTGGTATGAAGAAGATATGCATTTCATAAATTATTAAATGATTAATATTTATTTATTTAATCTTTAATTCGGATAATAACCGAAGGAGTCGGTGGTTTGATCCGAACTACGCCCAACGTAGTTGAGTACGCCCAGCGTACCCCGATGCATGCACCGCCTCGGACTCGAGTGCTCCGATGACGCATGCAGTGACGTTTCCGGAGGTGTATGCCCCGCGTAGAGCATTATGCCTAGCGTAATGCGAGACCTCAGCCTCCTATAAAAGGCTTGCGAGGTCAGGCGAGAGTTTTGCACTTTTTCTCTTCTCTCTTTCTCATTTTGCATCGTTTTGCATGCCAGAAGTATCCCGAAGCCCCGGTATCAATCCCGACCCCCGAAGTAAGTTCCGAAGCCCCGAAGATCCCGAGAAGTGTGATTCCCGAGCTGAAGCTCTGCCCGTGAGAAGCCAATTTTTGTGAAGATCTTCTAGATCTACTGACGAATACTACTTTTGCAAGTCGTAGTGCTGTCTGATCAAGTGAGTGTGTAGTTACTTTCTTTTAACGCATAATTATGAAGTATTTTATACAAAATACATGTTATGTGTATATTTTGCTGTTATAAGTGTGAATGTATATTCATTTTCTTGTATCTTACAGATTTGGTTTATTCTCTATGAAATATGTGTTATGTGTGTGTGCCTCATTTGTTATATGGAATATGTATTGATTGAACATGCTATACGGGTTTTAAACTATGTATAAAAATATATATTTTTATCTACTAATATGTTGGGTAGAACATGGGTAGATAGTTGATGTGTGATAAATAGATGAGAGGCCTCGATGTTGTTGTTGTTGATATAGTTATTCAGCGGAGTACGGATAACGACCACAGACTCTTTCTAGACAGTCTTGTGGAACGCTAGCAGGTTCATAACCTGTAGGTGTTGTGAACGATGTGTTCACCGGTGTACTCTATCCCCCTCATGGTTGCCTTTAGGATATCTATTGTTGAGGAAACCCCTTAGCAGTAATGTCCGTCCCGATGAAAATCCTAGATTAGGTCCCTTGAGATAGATGTTGTGTTTAGGGAAATAAAGTGAGGATAACGGGAGTGGGTAATCGGGTTATTGTTGGTTGGTGAAATTAAATATAATTATTTATTGTGGGTTGAAAACCCTATATGCTCACCAGGCTCCCAAGCCTGATCCACTAAGTTATTTCGTATTACAGGTAGTGGCGCGAGGGCATAAGATGGATGAATCATCAAGTTGTTTTGTTTACAAGTCTGTATATGTATATATTTGTTGAATGACTTGTAATGTTATCGTTTATGCTTTATGGTCTGTATCGGAACATGACATCCTGAGTTTTGATTATATAGTGAAAAGGCATCTCTTGATGAAATGCTTTGATAAATATTATTTTATCCTATTTTGTTTTGGGAACAAATTCCGCAACTCTTTTAAATCAAAAGGATTTACTCTGAAATTATTTTAAAAATCATAAATGAAATCGGTCTTTTCTGGCTGTGATTTTGGGGATGTCATAGTTGGTATCAGTGCATTGGTTTAAGCGAACTAGGAATTTGTAGGATTTCTAGACTTAAACTTAGAATGTTAAGTGAAGGTTGTTAGATGTGTGTTTGTTATATTCCAGACACGAGCACTAGTTTATTTTAGGAAAGTTGCCTAAAATGCTTTTATGTGCTAAATGTTATATGTTGTCATATATGATATTATTTGTTCGGATCTATGGTCTGTTGCCGACCGGATCTGGAACCCTTATGTGTATAGGATTCTAAGCGTATGACAACGGTATTAGAACTAGCGTGTAAACGTTTCGGAGTGATAAGGATGATTTGAATATGTATCATGGAAGAGGATCTAATTTCACCTTATTCGGTGTGTAGATAAAAAATGGTAACAACCAGAAGTGGCGTTGGAAACGCGGATGAAAACAGGAATCAACCACCAGTGATTGAGCAAGCACCTGTTGTAGCAATAGCACCAGAACCAATAACAATGGATGGTGTGCAAGCCATGATTCGGGCTATGTTATCCGAACAAAGGGATGAGATCCGACACTACAATGGTTGGACTCAAACAAGAGTTGTGCAATAGCACCAAATCACGCTGGGAGAATGCAACCTAACGTATTTTTCAAATAACTAACTAATATCAGTATATGTTCTAAGTAACAAATAACAAGAAAATCCCTAAGCTATAAGGCATCTTTATCAGGCAATTTCTAATTTGGCAATTCCTGAAAAGATCCCCAGCCTACATGCTAGGATGTATTTCTAACAGTTCATGTATCAATAGATATAACCAATATGGATATTTTGGGAAACACTTTTGTTTTGAGCTCTGGTTGACTGTACGCATCACATTCTTTTCTTTTTATATCATTTCTTTTTAAAAATTTTTGTTTAAAATATTCAGATCCTAAGTTTGAGTCTGGAATCACACGAGTGTTCATCCAGTTAACTCAAACTAGGGCTCTGATACAAACTTGTAACGTCCAAAATTTTAACCCAAATTTTTCATTTTTATTTATTAAAATATTCAATTACATCAATGTATAACAAAGAAACGTGATTGTGAATGAGCGTGTGTATAGTCGAACCTTGTCCTTCCCATGAACCAATAAAGTGTTTGAAATAACATTTGTAACAACTGGGTAAGTGCTAGACTTAGTGAGTTCCCCGAATATACCATATGTTGCAATACATATACATGCATACATCGAGTATCTAAATATCTTAAGTTGCTATTGCTATTATTTAGGCTCACAATATCTTAAGGTTCTGCTGTCATCAACTCACCCTTGGCCTTTAGCATAACGCTAGTGCGTCCGCATCTTGGCTTTCCGCACGGAGTGGGAATGCCTCTGCCCTTAACCGATCACATATACAAGTTACATTACAAGAAACAGCCTAACAAGTCGATCAATATAGGCACATAGAATCTACACTATGGGATCTACTCTATTGGCTCCTATATCCTAACATACATGGATTATACTGGAAGACATAATATAGTGAGATGAACTCAACTGGACAGTTACTTCGAAGATTAACAACTATACAGACGATCCTACATTCCAATTGACTAGAAACGTGCCTAATGAGTATTAACGTATAATACTATAACTTATTAGATCCGAACATAATCTAGTAATGTATGCCATACCTATCACTAATCCAAATGAATATCGATAGTTCTATGTGATGAGATTAAAACAATAACTTTTAATCTATAAAGATCGATTAGATCGTGAACAAGTATATGAATATGGAACTGCAAGAACACAATATAAATAACAAGGCAGAACGCAATAATAAGAACAAACAGCTTGAATCAAACGGGTCGAATGATTAAACAAAATCCTTAGAAGAGCTCGATTAAGAACATCAACTGTAAAGGATTGGAAGATTACAAGAGAGCAATATTGTAAACTCTGGAGCGCTAAAACAGAAATCTTGAATCTTGACCTAATATGCATGCAAGCGATAACTTATATACAATACATAAAAAGGCTCTCGGTTGGACAGGCCCAAACCGGAGAATACAAGGCTAATCTACGAGCCCAAAAGACGCAATACAAAACAGAACTTCAGCCCAACAATCTCCCCCTTTGCGTCAATTTGGAGCGAGACCATCACTTCTTACTTGGGCCGGCGGCTGAAGCTGGTACCTTCTTCTTCACGGTACTAAACAGACACTTGGTTATGGAAAGGATGGTCTGTCTAAACCGGATGTACCAATTGATCATATCTTCAAAATATTTGATGTCATCAGCCGAATTGTCCTTACACCGCTTGATGATAGAAAGGACGTGTTCCAAGCAGGGAGTGGTGTAGAGGTGCTTGTCAGCTAACGCGAACAGACATTTCTGTCCTTCGGCTCTGGTGAACATCACAGAGTTTCGCTTCGAATCTATCTTGCCCATTTTCATCGTGTTTAGATCACTGGCCGATCCCACAGGCTTGACTTTCGGTTTCTTCTTAAACACTGTGGCAACCTCCTGATCCATTAGGGCCACCTCCATGATATAGCATGCCAGCATCCTTTTGACATGGTCTAAGATGGGACCATATTCGGCTTCGTTTGTCAGCAAGATGTTGTACAAGACTATCCAATCATGAGGGTTCAGATTGGGCAGATCCGCCAGAGAGATCATGTGAGCAGTTCTTGCAGATCCTCGGATAAGCTTGAACTTGACGTTTGTGAATCTCCCCACGGCAAACGGCTTCAACACCCGAACATTGACAATCTTCTGGGCGCTCCATGTAAGGTATTGAGGGCGAGCGGCCTCCAGATAAAAGTCAATGAGCTCCCTGTCAAGCTCATCGTTCGGATGCGGGACTTCGAAAATGTTGGAGAAGGCGTGGAAGATGAACGCCTTTCGAGTCAGCGGCATATCAAATTGCGAATCGACCGAGTTGATGCAGTCGAACGATATCACCGGCTCGAGCCATAGTATGCTTGGAGTCTCTATGGCCTCTTTTATCAGTCGATCCCTGGTCCAGGCAGGGAAGAGCAGCTTTCGGCTCTCAAGGAGATCGTTGGCCTCTTTTTGTTTACGTTCGGCTTCTTCAGCTTCACGTGCCACACGACTGACATCGTCATCAGTATTGCGACTATTCTTTCTCTTTAACATGTCCGCAATAGTCTCCTTGTCTTCATTTTCATCTTCATCTTCATCTCCTCCCTCTGCAATGTTTTTGCCCTTGTCCTTCACACCCGAACCCGAGGCATGACCAGTTGGGGGTGGTTCGGTTGTGTGAGTTGCTTTTGAGGAAGGAGGTGGTTTCGATCCTTTCTTCTCATCTCCCCCTTGTTTCGGAATGGACACGAAACTGGGTAGGCCTTCAATTTTACTCAAGAGAGCCATGGCCGGAGAGAGTTTCTCAGCGAGGGTACGCCTCACCGAGTGATTCAGGATGGGGTCGTGTGCTTCCAGGATGTTGGATAGAGCGGCGTGGACATCCGAAACACACGTCTTGATGATTTCCCTTTCGGATCGAAGAGCCTCCAATTGTTGTTCGGAGTTGGAAAGTTGGGTGCTCTTGACCTTGAGGGCAGTAGTCTTACTCGCCAGGACGTCCATCAGTTTATTTTCAGCCGCAAGATCTTCTTGTAGCTTTGCCAAGCGGGCTTCAATGGAGGCACGGAGTGCCGAGTTGTCGTCGCTAAGGTTTTGTCTGAGGGTAGCGAACGAGGATAACTCCGTCTTCACAAACTGGGCCAATTGATTAACAAGTGGTTCCAGTGTTGTTTTGGTGGCATCGGCGCTTTCCTGCATAGACTGCAGCAGGATTGTAGCGTCATGGAATAGTTTATCGACTTTTTCGGTCGCTGCCTCACAAGCTCGGGTGGAGGCGTCTATTGCAGCAGTAGCAGAGGCCACTGAGTCATGTTGAGCCCTAGAGAAGGCATCAACTATCCTCTGAAGAGCAGCTTCAGATAAGGATGACTGCTGATTGGAAGAGGAGGCGAGAAGTTGATCAACCTTCTCGTTCAGCTCGCGGAGATGCTTCTTGGTTACAGGAGCATCATCCTCCTCATCACGTTGAACTTGAAACGGACTATAGTAGACCGAATCAAAGTTCAGGTGGTCACCACCTAGGTATTGATCATCGCCATCGGAGGCGTCTTCTGGGGATTGAGGTGGTGGGGAAGCTGGGGGTGTTATGGGTTTGGTTGGTGCAGGTTGAGTGGGTGGGGGGTTAGTTTCGGGTGTTGGTTGTGTATGGGTTTCGGTTTGTGGAGGTTCGGTTACGGGAGGGGTTTCGGTTACAGGTGGTGTTTCGGTTGAGGTGGTGAATATGGGTGGAGGTATAGGGAATGAGGTTGGTGGTATAGTAGGGGTTATGGTGGGAATGGAAATAGGTATTGTGGGTGGAGGGGAAGGAACTAGGGATTGGTGAAGTTCCATCTCCGGGGTTGGGGATCGAGGGGGTGTGTTGCCTCTTTGTGGAGATTCGTCTCCTTGTGACTCGTGAGAGTCCGAACTCCCACCTTCGGATTCACTGGAGGTTGATGAAAGAACGAGCGTCCGTTTCGGTTGGGTCTTCCTCCTTTTCGGTTTTGGGGAGGAAGCAGGCTTTGGTTGTTTGCGTTTCTTGGGAGTAGGTTTTGGGGCTTTGGATGGTTTCTTCCCCTTGTCAGTCTTCTTACTCCTTGCCACCGGTTTGTCGGCATCATGAATTGATCGCAGCATGTCCGGTGTCAGTTCCCTCGGACCAGATGGCCCTAACTCCTTGATCGCCTTGATGAAGCTGCTTTCTGATGGCACACTACCATACATCGACTCCGGGATAGAGCCAATGAAGGAGAATTTCGATGCAGCAGATACGATGATCTTCGTGGTGTGGAACGTACCAATCGAAGACATCGTTGCACCGTCAGCAGTTTGGACATCGAACTTGTCCATAGCCCATCTTGTGATCAAGATCCAGAACCGGGCTAGTGACACCTCGGAGTGTCTGGAAACGGAAGAGAGGCTCTGAATCAATTGTTGCCAAAGGACAAATCCGTAGTCCAGATTGATCCCGTTATACACCGCATACATAATCGACAGGAAAAGACGACTGGCTCCGTCCGATCCTGAGCTTCGTTCTGACAGTCCCTTGAAGAGAACTGTAAATAACCCATTCCATTGGGGCGGTAGGCATGACTTTTTGAATCTGGCGACGGAGGTGAGGACTTCCGTGTAGCCCATGTTGTAGAACATGCTGTAAAGCATACCAACCGGAATTGTCTCCGGGTGAACACGCGATGGGTCAGCAGCAAACCCAAGCATAGAGCAGAAGCGGGAACGAGAAATCGACGTCTTGTGTGCCGCCACTTCGAAAAAGATCCTGTCGACGCCCTTGTCGTAGTAGGCCGTCGCATAGACCTGAGATAGAGCCACCATTGGCACCGTTTCAATTCTGGACAATGCCGGAGCAAGTTGGGAGTACTTGAGGCACTCGATGACCGGCGACATGTAGGGATCATAGGCCAGTGGGTTCAGATCAATCACGAGGCATTGCTGAGGACGGATTGGAAGAATCTGAGAAGTAGCATGGACGGAAGAGGATTCAGCCATTGTTGCAGGTTGGAGAAGAAGATAACCGGGACAGAGTTTGGAAGTATTTTTGCTTTGGAAATTATGGGGCAGTAAAGAGGTAAAAGGTGGTCTGGATGGGTTTTTATAGTAGGTGATAGGAGAGAGAAAGATCGATTCAAATCTCTTATGGAAATATGGAAGGGTTTTTTTTTTTTGAGTGACTGATTGGTGACAGTTGGGACGTGCGATGATCACGTAGGAGAGAGAGTGTCAGATTCCTAGGATCACGCCGCCCAATAAGCGCCGGTTCAGAGAGAGGAACCGTTTCTATTTCCACACGCGCCATTAATGCTTGATGGATGACGCTTCAATACTTGCACACGCGTCCAATAGTGTCAGAAAAAGCGCGGCCTCTTCAAATTCACGCGCCTGCTTTTTACCGTCGTTTGAATTCCTATCCTTTGAACTTCCGCCGCGTCAGCATCTTTTGTCTTTTCTCCTTTTGAACGGCTGTTTGGAATTAAGGATCCACGTGGCTAATTTTTGATCACAACTTCATTTGTAACCATCCAGTAAATATCCAGCCTGTAAAATAATTAGTAACGGAATTTTTTGAAAATCTTGGATTTTCGTGCAAAGAGTGTAAAAGAAAAAGAAATAAAGCAACTCTTTTTAGGATAATCTGTGATGTCCATAAGGACACGAAACTGATGATCCCGGGCACGAATCTCTTCCTTCAAGATCAAGAGAGACCTCAAAGTGTTAGTGTGGAATCCCGTTGAATTACGATCAAACATTTATTAATAAATGTTGAAAGGCTTCTTTTAATAAGGCAAATTAAGGGTAGTTTCGCTTTGATTCATCAATTCAATTCTTGATATAAGAACGAATGTGAACAAAGTACTTGTGAGACCAGTGTAGTCTGTTGAACAAGTAGGTTTGGAGTTGATTTTTAAGTGACTTGGATTAATATGAAATCTCAGATAAAAATTTAAAATTGGATTCCTTGGGAAGAAATGTTATGGTGTGTAACAATTTCATTGGAACCACGCAAAAAGAAAAGAAATTGAGATTTCATGAAGGTACATTCGTCAATTCATTGGTGAAAACTTGATCAAGTTAATTGGTCACCGTCAATTCTTTGGTGTTGAATTTTGGGTTTCACTCAGTTCGTAGTGGCACGAAACTAAGATCATAAACACAGAGGTTGTGTAACCATAAACCCCAGTGGAAATTGCTGAGAGTCTCAAGGGTTACAGTGATGAAACGAATGTTATGGAGAATTTGTAATGGAGATGGTGAAAGAAGGCATAGTACCTCTGCTGCGAACATAAGGACCAAGCAGGAGACTCTGAACTCGTGTGAGAATAGAGTGAGGTAGCTCACGATTAGAATAAATAAGTTAGCCTTATTGGGAAGACAAGGTTTGTGTTTACCAGGTCATGAAGGCTATTATTCAAAATCTTATGAGGCTTGGGTCACATACAGCAGCATGCTTCTAAGGACACTTAAGTAAGGCTTGGAATATATTCCCATAAACAAATGAGCACACAAAGAAAAATAAAAGAAAATATTTTTGTAGTTTTTGAAATTTATATATATAAATAATAATAAAAAAAAATTATAGAAGAGTAAAAAAAAAAACATTTAAAAAACTTGGAAAAAGATTGAAAAACCGAACCCGAGCGTTCGGTTGGTTTCGGTTGGAAAAAGTTGAAAAACCGAACCCGAACCTTCGGTTGGTTTCGGTTCAGGAAAATTTTGAAAAACCGAACCCGAACCTTCGGTTGGTTTCGGTTCTTGAAAATTTTGAAAAACCGAACCCGAACCTTCGGTTGGTTTCGGTTCAGGAAAATTTTGAAAAACCGAACCCGAACCTTCGGTTGGTTTCGGTTCTTGAAAATTTTGAAAAACCGAACCCGAACCTTCGGTTGGTTTCGGTTCTTGAAAATTTTGAAAAACCGAACCCGAACCTTCTGGAGGTTTCGGTTCTTGAAAATTTTGAAAAACCGAACCCGAACCTTCTGGACGTTTCGGTTCTTGAGAATTTTAAGAAACCAAGGAGTTTAGATATCAATAAAAAAACTTTTTACATAAAGAAAAATAAATTTTGCACAAGAAATATACAACACAGAAAAACTACCTTTGAAGTAATGAGCGAGTCAGATAGTTGAACCGAACCCGAACGTTCGGTTGGTTTCGCTTCTTACGGTTGAGAATGAGTGGTAGTGTGAGGAACTGATTCTGATTCCATCATACCGAGCCCTTGCAATATTTTATTGAATGATGCTTCAGGAAGAGCTTTGGTAAAGACATCAGCCAGTTGATCAGTGGTTCTTACGAAGTGAACTTCGACATTTCCATCTTCCACATGATCTTTGATGAAGTGATACCTTAGTGCTATGTGTTTGGTTTTAGAGTGTTGCACCGGGTTATGACAGATCCTAATTGCACTTTCAGAGTCACAATATAGAGGGATCTTCTTCATATTGAGTCCATAGTCTCGAAGTTGACTCTGGATCCAAATCACTTGTGATGTGCAGGATGCAGCGGCAATGTATTCCGCTTCAGCAGTAGACAGCGACACACATGTTTGTTTCTTGGATTGCCAGCTGACCAACTTCCCATCAAGAAATTGACAACCACCAGTTGTGCTTTTGCGGTCGAGTCCACATCCTCCAAGGTCTGCATCAGAATAGGTTTGAACGAAGAAGCCAGAGTTGGATGGATACCATAGACCCAAGGAGGTGGTTCGCTTGAGATAGCGTAGGATGTTCTTCACTGCCAGCATGTGAGGTTCGCGTGGGTTAGCCTGAAATCGAGCACAATAACATACAGAAAACATGATATCAGGCCTGCTAGCAGTTAGATACATCAGTGAGCCAATCATCTGACGATAGAGCGTGATGTCGACGGCCGGTTTATCTAGTGAAGGGGTAAGTTTGGTGCCGAATGCCATAGGGACTTTGACTTTTGAGTCTCCCATCATGCCAAACTTTGCTAGGAGAGTCTTCGTGTAAGCTTCCTGATTGATAAAGATGCCTTCGGGTCCCTGTCTTATATTTAAACCAAGGAAAAAATTAATAGGACCCATTGAGCTCATTTCAAACTTAGTCTCCATCAACTTTCTGAATTCAGCTGTTAAGCTGGGATTCGTAGAGCCAAAGATGATGTCATCGACATAAATTTGAACTATCATAAGGTGGTTACCTTCCTTTTTGCGAAAGAAGGTGGGGTCAACCGAACCTTGTTTGAATTTGGACATCTTTAAAAATTTTGTAAGCGTTTCATACCAGGCTCTCGGAGCTTGTTTGAGGCCGTACACAGCTTTATCCAGAATGTAGCAATGATGTGGATACTTTTCGTTCACGAACCCAGGAGGTTGCTCCACATACACAGTTTCTTCAAGTTCTCCATTGAGAAATGCACACTTGACGTCCATTTGGAAAACCTCAAAGTTTTTGTGAGCAGCATAGGCCAGAAATATTCTAACTGATTCTAGCCTAGCTACTGGAGCGAACGTCTCTTCGTAATCTATCCCTTCCTCCTGACAGTATCCTTTGACAACCAGGCGAGCCTTGTTTCTTATGACATTACCTTCCTTGTCCATTTTGTTTCTAAAAACCCATTTGAGACCAACAACTGAAGCATCCGGAGGAGTTGGAATGAGGCGCCAGACTTTGTTCCTCTCAAACTCGTTTAGTTCGTCTTGCATAGCTTGAACCCAATCAGAGTGATCGAGGGCAGTGTTTACTGTCTTCGGTTCGACTTTTGTTACAAATGAGTTAAACATACAAAACTCAACTTTTGAGAATAAGGATGTCTGTTTTGCCTTCAGTTGAGATCGGGTCAGAACCTTTTCAGATACATCACCAACTACTTGAGAGATAGGATGATCTCTGGTCCATTTTGTCAGAGGAGGGTAATTCGGATCAAAGGATGGATCTAGTTCAGCGTTGATCATCTCTTCAGGCTCGGATTGGCTATCAAAATCAAGCGGCATATCATCATGCTCCCCCTCAATTGATGAGTCTTGACAAACGTGAGGTTCAGGGGTTTCTTGTGGTGCTGGATTTTCAGACATTGAAGGACCTTCGTGAGGAGGTGCATCTTCGGTTGATGAAGGACCTTCGGTTGAAGTAGTAGAGCTTGGCTCCCCCTGGACTTGTGAGCTAGGCTCCCCCTCGACAAGAGAATTTGGCTCCCCCTCGACTGAAGCATTGTTGGTTGGAGATTCATCAGTGGGCGATTCTCCTTCATGCATTCTTCTAGCAGCATCTTCGACAATCTTCTTCATATGATCTATTTTGTTGTCGGCTGCCCCTGCTTCTGAGAGAGAAGCTTTTTCCGGTTCATCAAAGAGATCCAGAAAATTTTCGTACATATTGGCGATTGAGATTGTGACTTGACCAGTTTGAGGAAAGATTTCCCTGGTAGTGTCATCTATGGCCTGTAGCTTCTTGACATAGCTATCGTCGAAGGTCACATAGTATGTTTCTTCAATCCTTCTTGATCGTTTGTTTAGGACCCTGTACGCCTTTGAAGTGAGTGAGTAACCCAGAAATATTCCCTCGTCGGCTTTGACATCAAACTTGTTGCGGTGTTCTTTAGAGTTAAAGATGAAACACCTTGAGCCAAAAACGTGGAAAAATTTCACATTGGGCTTCCTGTTGTTTAGTATCTCATATGGTGTGAGCGTGAATCGCTTGTTGAGATAGGACTTGTTTTGTGTATAACAAGCAGCAGAAATAGCATCAGCCCAAAAATATAGAGGTAAGGAAGCGAAACTTAACATAGTTCGGGCAGCTTCACACAGAGATCGGTTTCGTCTTTCGACTATTCCATTCTGCTGTGGTGTGTAGGGAGCTGAGAAATTATGGCTAATTCCCTTATCTGCAAGAAACGCTTCAAACTCCCTGTTCTTGAATTCGAGACCATTGTCGCTCCTGATGTTGCGAACGACCTTCTTGAGCTGGACTTCAATTTGCTTGATAAACATTTTCAGCTTTTGAGTCGCTTCAGATTTGAGCTTTAGAAAGAACACCCATGTAAATCTAGAGAAGTCATCAACGACAACAAGAATGTACTTGCTACCACCGATGCTTTCAATAGATGAAGGACCACATAAATCGATATGAAGCAATTCGAGTGGTTCAACAACTTTTGTGTTAACAATGGATGGGTGACTTTGACGACTTTGCTTTCCCATTTCACATGCAGCACATAAATGCTCTCTGTCAAACTTGAGCAATGGAAGACCCCTAACATGCCCTCCAGTGACAAGTCGGTTGATATCTTTGAAATTGAGATGAGAGAGTCTTCTGTGCCACAACCAGCTTTCGTCGTATTGAGCTTTTGATAGCAGACAAATTGCTGGGTTTCCTTTGATGGGTTTCATGTTCAGCGGAAACATTTCACCCTTTCGCTCTGACCTCAGAATCACTCTCTTTGTTGTTTTCTCTATGATTTCAGAACCTTCATCATCGAATGAAACTTTGAGACCTGTACCTCCAACAAGCTGAGATACACTGATGAGGTTGTGTTGAAGTCCTTCCACATAAGCCACCTTTCTTATGGTAAAATCACCATTCGTTATCATCCCATATCCCTTTATGGTACCGTAAGAGTTATTTCCAAACTTAACGTTGCCACCATTTGCAAGAGATCTGAATTCCCTGAGTTCCTCCTTCCTTCCTGTCATGTGACGCGAGCAGCCACTGTCGATGTACCATTCTTCGTCAAACTGCTCGTCACTTATAACCTGCAAAAATTAAGCAGATTTAGGAACCCAAAGTTTCTTAGGTCCATGTGAGGTTTTCATGGGAACAGGAATAGTTAGAGAGATATCAACAAAATATGTTCTTTTAATTAAAGTTGTTTCATCTTTCTTTTTAATGGTGAAAACTTTTATTTTGTTAGGATTGGATTTGTTCGCTTTAGACTCAGGTTTGAATTCACCGACTTTCTGCTTTTCCTTCTGTTCAGCAGATGGACGTGGTTTTTGAGAACCCATAGAATTAGTGTTAGAGCAAGATGGAGATGAACAAGAAGAATTAGGAAGAGAGGATTTGGATTTGGATGGAGATGTCTTCCTTGCTGATGACTCTAGGGGACCCTTTTGCTTTTGATCGTTGGTGGGTTTAACTTTTGAGTCTTGTTCTCTTCTGACTTCAGAACTGAACTTCTGAGTTCGGTTGGAGTTGTTCTTGGAATCTAACCTTTGGTTTCGGTTGAAATCCTTTTCAGAACCGAACCTTTGCTTTCGGTTAGAATTTTCTTGCGAACCGAACCTTGGCTTTCGGTTGGTATCTTCTTGCGAACCGAACCTTGGCTTTCGGTTGGTATCTTCCTGCGAACCGAACCTTGGCTTTCGGTTGTTGGAATTATCGTGCTTTCTTACGAGATTATTTTCATACTTCAGATTCTTGTCCTTGTGTGAATAGTATGCATTCTGGGAGTGCCAGAATTGTTTCCTTTCGGAAAGGTTTTTCCTGTATCTTAGGTTCCTTTCTATCTTTTTATCCCTCATCTGTTTAGGTTGATGATGAACGTTCGCTTTCGCTTTTGATGTAACCTTTGCTGATTCCTTTTGAACTTTAGGAGTTTTTCTTTGAAACGAGGGAGCAGAGGGAATATCTGAAGATTCAGTTTGCCCTGAGGAAGTGGAAGGAGTATCTGATGAAGTTTCACTTCGAGCTGTTGGCGTTGAAGGAATGTCTTCTTTTACTGAATGATCAACCTCTTGAGGAGTGTCTTTTGTACCACTTGTGCTTGGTTCACTGAAATTATTAGGCTTGTTCAAGGGTTCAGGTATCTATCTCCCTTTCTTCATCCAAGAGGTTCTTTCAGATAGGCCAACGGTTTCGTTTCCATTGTCAATAGGAGCTTCCCAGAAGAACTCATCACAGCCATCAGCATTGTCTTCGTTAACAATAGCCGTGAGTTCAGCTGTTTGATGTTCGGTTACTCCAGTCACTTTGTATACCTGATTCGGAGTGGTTCTGACCTTTTGATAGACAACAGCCTTTTCTACTAAATTCGGGGACTTTTGTTGGGACAATCTAGCGAATTCCACAGAATTTTCAGAAACAAGATTTTTGTGGTTTTCAGTTTCGCTTTTCACAAATTCTGAGCAGTCAACCGTATCCTCTACAGAAATTTCACTCATGTTTTCGTCCTCGTTAAGCTCAGATGCATTTTCAACATCAATTTTATTTTCTGAACTTACTTTGGAATTTAGAGAGTCAAACTTTTGTATGGTTTCGGTTCTCAGTTTAAGTCTATCATTTTCGTCCAACAGATTTTTGAGCATGTCCTTATGGTCTTTGGATTTAATGAAGGATTCAATTTTGTCCAGTCCAATTTGATAAGTTGGGTTGACATCATCAGACGAAATCACACTCTCACAATTGTAAGCTTCGGCATCGATTTCATCCTCCTTAAATTCTAGGAATGGTAAAATCATACGGTGGATCTTTTTGCCTATCTCACAGTCTAAGTGCAGCTGAGTAATATTGGAATATAAACGTTTAGCTATTAAACAAAAAACATTTCGTTGTTTTAACAATTTCAAATTGTCTCTCTGCAAATAAATGTTTTCGTCTTTGACTTTAATTAATTCCGACTCTTTTAACTCAATCCACATACGCCGCTCCTCACTCTTCGACGCCACCCTGCTTAATTGATCAGTCAGGTTAGAATTGGTGACTCTAGTTTGAGTTAAGCTACTATCTAAATGAGAAATTCTTGTGTTAACGCTTTTTAGTTCTTTCTCATATGAGGATGATGGTACTTTAGATGAAATAAAAACAGATTGTACCTTCTTTATCAGTTCATCAAGCTCATTGAACTGTTGGCTGAGTGGTTTGGCTGTGAAGCACATATCTTCCTGCACTTTCGGTCCATTGCTTCCTCCATCGGTGTTGTATCCCCTCATTTGAGATGCGCTTGACACCATGAAGCATTTTCCACCACTGCTTTCCTCCTTAGCCATATAAGCCTTTCCATGAGTAGGCTTCCTCACTTCTTCGTCTTCTGAGTCAGTAGACCAAACTTCGGTGCTACCGAACTCCTCTTTATTAACCGAACCCTGCACAATAAGAGCATTAATAGAAGGGTTAGCGGTAGACTTTTTCTTCCTCAACTCATCCAACCTCTTCTGCAGTACGGCTTCCTCATCCTTTCCGTCATCCTTTTCAGCCATCTTTTTAAGAACACAGTCCTTAGCATAGTGGTTCTTGCCACCACAGTAAAAACAGCTTACTCCGGAATCGCCATCTGCCTTCGGTTCCTTCTTGGACTCCTCAGCCTTCGGTTCATTGTTTGCCTTTTCAGAGCTATAACTCCCCTGCCAGTTTCGGTTTTTGTTGCTGGGGAATCTCTTCTTTATGAACCTCTTAGGATTAGATACCATCATGGCATAATCCTCAGTTGTGAGGTCATATTCTTCCAAGTTGAGCTCTTCATCCTCCATCACGGCTTTACTTTTAGATAGGAGGGCCAACGAACCAAGACTAGACACAACGTTCTTCTCTTGAACAACAATCTTCTCTTGGGACTTTAGAATACCCACCAGTTTCGCCAAAGAGTATGATTTAAACTGTTCATGGGCTTTGACTGTGGAAACAACTGCTCTCCATTCCGATCTCAGTCCGTTCAAGAAAGTAACCTTTTGTTCGATGAGCTTCCTTTCAATGTCGTGTTTGATCATCTTGCTGAGAAGATGATTGAAGCGATCAAACGTCTGGGTCACTGTTTCTTCAGCCCCTTGCCTGAATTCTCCAAACTCAGATAGAAGCAAGGTTTGGATGGAGTGTTCAAGATCTTCGTCTGTTGAATACAGTTCGCGAAGTCTATCCCACACTTCCTTCGCCGTAGTGCATGAGCTGACTAGTCTGAATGTGTCGGACTGAAGGGCGAATCTGATCAACCTTAGTGCCTTAATATTGCACTGGAATTTATCTTTCTCATCCTGCGCAATATTCGTCACGTCCTTGAGCAAATCGTTGTATTCTTTTTGCGTCTTAATAACTCTGGATGTCGCGGAATGAGAAAATGGTCCATTAATAATGGCTTCCCATATGAGAAAACCATTGTCCTCTGATCCAATCACGTAATCTTCAAAATGATGTGCCCATACTTCATAGTCATGGGTGTATAAGATTGGAATCTTTGTCGTCGAACCAATGTTGTTGGAAATATTAATAGGGTTTGATTGCGTTGCGTCCATAATGATCGTAATAACCTGTTCAAAGATCAGACTTGTAATAAAGCAGATTAGGGCAAAACAATAAATACTAAGATACGTCAATTAAGATGACGGCTCAATAAATATCGATGATTGCGGAAAACCCTAATGGAAATCTTTTTCACAGAAAAGAAGTGTATCGATTACACAGCCTCCTGCTCTGATACCAATTGATGAGATTAAAACAATAACTTTTAATCTATAAAGATCGATTAGATCGTGAACAAGTATATGAATATGGAACTGCAAGAACACAATATAAATAACAAGGCAGAACGCAATAATAAGAACAAACAGCTTGAATCAAACGGGTCGAATGATTAAACAAAATCCTTAGAAGAGCTCGATTAAGAACATCAACTGTAAAGGATTGGAAGATTACAAGAGAGCAATATTGTAAACTCTGGAGCGCTAAAACAGAAATCTTGAATCTTGACCTAATATGCATGCAAGCGATAACTTATATACAATACATAAAAAGGCTCTCGGTTGGACAGGCCCAAACCGGAGAATACAAGGCTAATCTACGAGCCCAAAAGACGCAATACAAAACAGAACTTCAGCCCAACACTATGAAGTAAGGATCAAACAGGCAGGACAGTTGGGAGCCATGATCATTTTGACATATAGCTTTTCTTAAATCCAACAATCAAGCCAACATGATCATTCTAGAAACCTCTCCCGTAAGTAAAATCAATCAGTATTATCACTAGAATTATTGACCTATTTAGCATTTATGGTTTCCTAATGACCACTATAATTATAATCATAAATTACATGGAAGCATAGTAAGTGTAGTTCACTTATAGAATCTCCTAGATGACAACTGGGATCAAAGCGAGTAGAATGCATTGAAGGCTACTACTCAGATAAGTACTCATTAGGGTCGCAGGGCTTCATCGTAGGCTAAAAATGAAGGAAAAATGGTCTACAACATAAAAATCAAGAGATAAGATGTGTAAAGGTGTGGGTTATTGAGTATATACGGAGTGTTCTATATATAGCCAAGAAAAGTGTTGCGCGCCGCACATATATAGGGTCACTTCATGCATTATAGGGGTGTTTGATCTAGCCTTCTTCTGCCATGTGTCGCTTTCGGGTTCGTCAACATCGGTGCTTCTAGAAGCTTTCCATGTATCCCATTTTGAGGTGCCACATGTCACAATCTTATGGGGCCACGTAGCCTTGTTTCCCGAGAGAGTTGGCCTCCCGACCATGCTACGTGTCGTCTTTGATGAAACAATAATGTAACAACGTAAATTTTCAGAACAATTTTTCATTTTTAACAAATAATTACATTCATAATGAAATCCCAAAATCCAATGTTTCACATATTATCCTAATAAAACAAATCCCAAGATCTCAATACATAAAAACCCCTCAGTGCGTACGACTCATGCCGGCGCCTTCCCGCGATCCTCATTGGTACTTGAGACACATATCACACATCACAGTAAGCATAAATGCTTAGTGAATTCCCCAAAATACCACATACAACACATACGCCACTCGAGGCTACATTACGACCCTCCAGTCGATGTGTCTCAGTGGGACCCTCCCGTCCCATAGCTCGTTTGACCCTCTGGCCCGGTCATAGCTTGTCGGACCCTTCGGTCCGGTCTATATCGTTGGACCCTTCGATCCGGTCTATATCGTTGGACCCTCCAGTCCGGTCTATACAACACATAGCATACATATAAAAACATCCACATAATCTCATGCATACACACAACATACAAGACCCTCCGGTCTACACATAAATACCACTTTAGGTAATGTATAGTGAGAAGACTCACCTCGGGTAACTCGGATAATCTCGGACACGAATACACTGATCTAGCCCCCGCCTAATCAGATAAATAGTATCCTCAAATAAATAATGGCTCTCAAAGGCTAGATTAAGTCCCTTTCTACAATTCCACAGAAGGGTAAAAGACCATTTTACCCCTCCCTGACCCAAAAGTCCAAATATTGACCAAAATCCTAAAAGTCAACGAAAGTCAACAGGGGGCAGTACGTGGTGCGTACCATCTCTGTACGCGGGGCGTACGCCGACGATCGATAATCGGGGTCTCAACCCCTTACACTGCGCGTTCTGAGAGTTACTGTAAGTCTCAGTTTCAGCTCTTTTTGGATTTTTGGTCTTAAACGGTTTAGACATAAACTCAAACTCTAGATCTGACTTTTCTAAGGCCTATTAATCCACAAAGTCGAAACCCTTAAGCCTTTGCATGGATGTAAAGGTCCCTAATCACTCTAACACCTTTCCTCTCTCCTTATAAAGCATAGATCTCATGCATGGCTTAATATTCACGTCCAAGATTGGATTTTTATGAACATACAATTCATATTACCATGAAATATAGCAGATCTAGGCTTATGGAGACCATTTGCTCATAAAGTCTCAAGCTTGGGACCAGAAACCTTAAAAATTGGTCCAAGAAGCACAAATCAAAAATAACAGGGAAAGCTTTGACCTTTTTACCTCGAAAAGAAGCTCCAACCTCTATAGAACTCGGATCTACTCTTGTCCACCAACTTCTAGCTCCTATATTGGCCTCCTCTTCTCTTTCGCCACCTTGAAATGACACTTTCAAGCTTAAGAACACACACACAAGCTAAGAACGAAGGGTAGCTCTCTCTTAGGGTTTCACTCTCTAAAATGGTGGCTGAGGATAAAGCCATAACATTCCTTTTATAGTGCACAAGCCATAATTAGGGTTTACTTCTGGGCCCGCTATTCCCAGCGTAACCTTGGGTACGCCCAACGTTCCTGGGCGAGTCCGCGTCCAAACTAAGCGCATGAGTACATGCAGCGTACCCCTCAATACGCCCAACGTACTCAATGGCCATAGTTTTTCCTTTAGGGACTAATCTTGACAACTTGGAAAAGAAGAAGGGTTCAAGAGATGCACCTGAATTTCAGGATGTTACAATTCTTCCCCACTAGGACCAGACTTCACCCTCGAAGTCTCATGCCGCAAACAACTCTGGATGCTGGTCCCGCATTTCAGACTCCGGTTCCTAAGTCAGCTCGGACCCTCTCCGATGTTGCCACTGGAACTGAACCAGGGGTATCTCTTTGTTCCTCAGAACCTTAGTCTTTGAATCTACAATCACAATTGGCCTCTCAACATAATTCATGATCACATCCACCTGAATTTCCTGTAATGGTACCACTTCCATCTCGTCGGCAATACACTTCCTCAACTAATACACGTGGAAGGTATCATGTATCTGGCTCAGCTCCACAGGTAGCTCCAAACGGTACGCTACCCTGCCCACCCTCGTGGTCACCCTGAATAGACCAATGTACCTGGGACCCAACTTGCCCCTCTTTCTGAATCGGATCACTCCTTTCCAAGGAGACACCTTCAGGAGTACAAAGTCTCCCACTTGAAACTCAAGCTCGGATCGTCGCCTATCCACATAACTCTTCTGGCGACTCTGAGCTGTCAACAACCTCTGCATGGCCTGCTGTATTTTCTCAGTCGTCTGAAGCACTATCTTAGTGCTACCGATCACGCGCTGCCCTACCTCTCCCCAACAAATGGGAGTCTAACATCTTCTCCCATACAACAACTCGAAGGGAGGCATACCAATGCTCGAATGGTGGCTGTTGTTATTGGAAAACTCAGCCAATGGAAAATATGTGTCCTAACTGCCTCCGAAGTCCAACACACATGCTCGACGCATGTCCTCGAGCATTTGAATCGTCCGCTCACTCTGTCCGTCCGTCTGTGGGTGGTAAGCGGTACTGAGATGCAGCCTCGTGCCCAACTCCTCATGGAACTTCTTCCAAAACCTGGAAGTGAAACGTACATCTGGATCTGACACAATCAAGATCGGTACTCCATGCTGCGATACAACCTCCCTCACATACAACTCTGCCAGTCTCTCTGCAGAAGAGCTCTCGCGGTCCTCGGAAATTTGGTGATAAGATCCATGGAAATCTGTTCCCACTTCCACTGGGGATCCTCAAGAGGCTGCAACTTGCCATGCGGATGCTGGTGCTCGGCCTTAACCCTGCAAAAGTTCAAGCACCTCTCAACGAACCACGCAACATCCCTCTTCATATAGGGCCACCAATAGTCTCCCTTAAGTCCAAATACATTTTAGTGGCCCCGGGATGGATCGAGAATCTCGACCTGTGCGCCTCCTCCATCAGAATGGTACATGCTCCACCCGAAAATGGCACCCAAATCCGACACTGAAAGATCATAAGCACACGACTATCGGTAACGAACTCAGATACCTGCCCGATCACCCGCTCTCTCTTGCGGTTTTCCGGTCTCACAGCCTCTTCCTGGGCCTACCGAATGGTATCCAACACCGGAGTCATCACCGTCAACCTCATACTGTTGGGTTTTGAGCAATCTAACACTTCCTAAGTGTGCATGCAACCCTAATAAACCTTGGATCTATGTTTGTCTAAATACATGCAAAATAATAATTTTTCCAAGGTTCATAACCTATCTAACATGGCATGGGGTACTTTTAAACATAAAAGAATTAGATGAGATTACATACCTTTTGATAATGAGTTCAATTCCTAAGGAGTTTGAGGGCCAAGCACCAATAGTGTGAATGCCTCAAATGGAATCATAAATCACCACAAACTCTTGGAAAACTTTGAGAGAGTGTATACACACTATAATTTCGGCCACACACAAACACACACACACACACTAGTTCACTAGTTGCCATTTCATGCTCCATAAGCATGCTTATATAGTGTGCATGGTTAGGGTGAAACCCTAATAACCCATGACCTTTCCTTTCCAAGGATCCATGGGTTAAAAGCTCCATGGACTTCCATATAAGCCTAGCCCATTAACAAATGAGTTTTAGCCCACACCATATAAAACCAATAGCCCATAATCTAATTAGTCTTCCTTTTAATCTCTAAATTAATTCATAATTAATTTAAGACTAATACTAATTAAATAACATAAATTCATATTAATATATTATAACTTATAATATATTAATAAACATATGTGTATAACTCTCATAAAATTATCCATAAATAGTTCAGGTGAGATGCAACCCAAATGGACCATGTCGGGTCCGGTCAAGTATATACCAAATAAGTTATGGACTTAGACACCTTATCCAACAGACTCCCACTTGGATAAGTCTAATAACTATATTTGTGTATGTTACTTCAGGAACCAACCAGCAATCGTAGCTCTCGAAAACTCCGTTGAACTATGAAGAAAACTCTAGTGAACTATGAAGCGCCATTTTAGATAAGTGATCATATAATCCTCTGTTCTCATGATATCAGCCGGACAAATACATGGAACAACGTCGTACTTATTGTCCAGCAGTTTGTTTCCCGATTTCCGATTTGTTTGACAAAGAACTTAATCGAACACATCAATTTAGTTCTGACCGGCCGGTACATAGGTCACAACAAAATCATCGAGGGGCCCAGATATCGCTTCTATTTCTAGAAGGAACAAATAAACTTCGACTCATATGCTTGTTCTACTACTTGTTGAATTGTACACAAAGGCACGTTTTATAACATCAAGTTACTGATGTGTTTACGTGCAATCAATGCACAACCAACTCATAGGTAACAACTCATATCTCTAGGTTTGAAGATTTTATATGATATTACCATCTCACGATCGCTCGAGATAAATTCCATGAAGTGATACAAGTGAGCGTGGGTTTATTCCAATACTCATAACTTATGAGCACTCATGAATGTTGTAGCAACCATTGCTATGACTAAACCCATTTAGCCATCTACAAACTCGATTCATGACAGTCTTGATTCATACCTACTTCCAACATATGAACGACTGTGGAGTGTTTAAATAACTTAGTCATTCGGAAAGAATAACCTAGCCAATTTTGGAAGTCAAAACATGCAAAGTGAAACACAATAATAATCGAATCCAATATGGTCTCAGAACCCTTTTGAATATAAATAGAACCACCTTTTATTTATCACCATATTGATTACACATTATTCATTGTATAATGTTTCAAACAATCAACTTAAGACTTGAATAAAAACAACAGTCGTCCCATACTCCTAGCATGTACAATTTGTTTTTCTAAACAATAGTTATGCCATACTCCAAGTATGCACACTATGTTTTTCTATGATCCTTACATTGTGATGTAGATCAATTGAACATGATTCCAATGATACTCATTTCACAATCCTAAATCCTTATTGTAAATGTGAGAATCCCCGATTCCTACTATTTACCAAAAAAAATCTGTTAGATTTTAAACTTTTATGCAATGTTCCTCTTGTAATGATTATGCACAAAGTCACCAAAACCTTGTCACCAGTCATTACAGAGTATTCCAAAGAAGGTCAACTTCTATGGAACGTAAGTCTCACCAAAACCTTGTCACCGATTTGTTTGACAAAGAACTTAATCGAACACATCAATTTAGTTCTGACCGGCCGGTACATAGGTCACAACAAAATCATCGAGATATCGCTTCTATTTCTAGAAGGAACAGATAAACTTCGACTCATATGCTTGTTCTACTACTTGTTGAATTGTACACAAAGGCACGTTTTATAACATCAAGTTACTGATGTGTTTACGTGCAATCAATGCACAACCAACTCATAGGTAACAACTCATATCTCTAGGTTTGAAGATTTTATATGATATTACCGTCTCACGATCACTCGAGATAAATTCCATGAAGTGATACAAGTGAGCGTGTGTTTATTCCAATACTCATAACTTATGAGCACTCATGAATGTTGTAGCAACCATTGCTATGACTAAACCCATTTAGCCATCTACAAACTCGATTCATGACAGTCTTGATTCATACCTACTTCCAACATATGAACGACTGTGGAGTGCTTAAATAACTTAGTCATCCGGAAAGAATAACCTAGCTATTTTGGAAGTCAAAACATGCAAAGTGAAACACAATAATAATCGAATCCAATATGGTCTCAGAACCCTTTTGAATATAAATAGAACCACCTTTTATTTATCACCATATTGATTACACATTATTCATTGTATAATGTTTCAAACAATCAACTTAAGACTTGAATAAAAACAACAGTCGTCCCATGCTCCTAGCATGTACAATTTGTTTTTCTAAACAATAGTTATGCCATACTCCAAGTATGCACACTATGTTTGTCTATGATCCTTACATTGTGATGTAGATCAATTGAACATGATTCCAATGATACTCATTTCACAATCCTAAATCCTTATTGTAAATGTGAGAATCCCCGATTCCTACTATTTACCAAAAAAAATCTGTTAGATTTTAAACTTTTATGCAATGTTCCTCTTGTAATGATTATGCACAAAGTCACCAAAACCTTGTCACCAGTCATTACAGAGTATTCCAAAGAAGGTCAACTTCTATGGAACGAAAGTCTCATATTCAAAGTACATTGCTTTGAACATCCTTCTTGCATTAAGGTTTTCTAATCTTACATAAATTGAATAACTTCCACCTATGGAGACATTTCCATAGTCCCATTTTGACTATCACTTCCGAATAAGAGTTACTACTTTTCAGAACATGTCAATATGGTCCTTTCCGACAACTTATATCATACTTCCAACTTTCCCTGAGCAAACAATCTTTGGCGAACCTCATATTGTCCTCGACATTTGCTTAATCACTTTAGTCATATCCAGTTCTAGACTTTTCCTTTCTAAATGCCTTAAGCATTTGGAAAATTTAGAAAAGATGAATATTATAGCACATGCAATCGATCCTATATCCGAAGCATATGGGACACGGTTCATGATGTTTGACATAAAGACATGATACTAGACTAGTCTTTTGCTACAATATTTTTTTATTTGCCATGTTTTCAAAATTTAACTATGAAGAGGGATGCCCTAATCATAATCGAATTTTGAAAACGCAATATATATAGAATTTCTTCAAGTTGAACCATTCCAACATAAAATTCATATATATATTCTTGACTAAAGATGATTAAAATCTTAATCTAAGCTTTAGAATTGAAATGAAGTATAATTTCCTCTCCCTTAATTATAGCAAAACAACTTTTCAACCCCTGCAACTTCACGAATTGAAACTATGTTTTCTATAATTAACATTGCTAACTTGCAACACTAAACATAATAATCATGCTCCCACTAACATGATGATTATCAGCATAACACTTATGGTCCCACTAGCTCTGACATATTTCCAGAAATCTGCTGGACTTCTGAAATTTAGATTCATACACCCTTTCTTAGATATCTCATATGTGTGTCTAAACAATTTTCAGAACTATGAAAAGGGATACCGTAATCATAGTCTTAATTGTTTAGACCGTTGCCATTTCTCACAAGTCCATGTTAGTGTTCCAGTGAACAACACGCGCTCCACTAACGACTTTTGAAAATGCAAATAACACAATTTATATCTACGTAAAATCTACTTAGTGAAAGCGTTTCCTCACCATCATTTTCATGAATCGGAGAGAAACCTTATGACACTTAGATTTTATAGTGTATGAGTTCCTATCCATGTGAATTTGTCAAAACCATAACCACAAGATAAGATTAGTGACAAATTCAGCCTTACATGGATTAAACTTGTTCAATTTTAGTTTCTTGTCACCTTGGTAGCACAAGGCCCACCAATGATTCCAAGTTGAACTCTGATAACTCACATGCAAATTCAACTTATTTGAAGTAGGTACAGAAATAAGAATTATGTCAACACGATAGGTTGCAAACCTTAAGTCGTGTGCTAGTGATAAATTACAGGTTTTACTCTTGATTAAATCTTGAAACTTTTTCAGGATCTTTAAGGCTCCCACTGTCCCCTTGACATATAAGTTTCCCCAGTCAAGAACCATTCCTTGACAAAACAAATATTCAAGGGACAATGCGGATTCTTATCAAGACTAACACTTCACACAATTGGTCTTAGTTGGTCTTTGTCTCATCCAAGACATCACAACTTACCAATCTCAAATGTACAAGAGTAGAAAACATTTTACTCTTACATTTGACTAGTGTTAATAAATCTTCATTTATGTCACTCAAAGTTACAATCTTGGAGTATGACTCTAAGACTTGTTTTGGAACGAAGTATGACTCATCTTCTTGATTTTAACCAATCCAACAATTCATGACCTCTCTTCTTAGCCATAACAATGCACTAAGACGTCCTTAGAGTATGAATTTGTGATATGGTTTCATAATCATTAAGATGATCATGAAATACGATACTAAAGTACTCTCCCATCCTTTCAGATTTGAGAAACTTTTATCTTTCTGCCTAATTTGATTCATCTCATTTGTTTTGTCATACATTGTAACCTTTCCAATGTTACAGAATTATACTTAACCTCATAAGTATAATCATATTTACTAATCTTTAGTAAATCATGACAAATCAATCTTTGTGGTGGACCTTGACCAGCGCACACCCAGTGTACCTAATTCCTTAGTCCTTCAATTGACTCACATATACATGTGATCAAAGAATTAGTCTTAATTTTCAAAGATGAAAATTCTCATTCATCATATAATACAACTTGTATGATTCCAAGTTTCTGTCCAATTGAAACTTGGGTGACGAAAACTTTCTTCATTCGGTAAATTCAGACACTACCAGAAATGAAAGAATCAAATCCACTTTCCAATATTGCTATCACTGGAAACATATGAGCAACAATTTTCCACAGATGCCATTGTAAGGATATTTTTAAAATAAATAAAATTAAAACCCTTTTTTTCTTTTATTTTAAAATTTTACGGAAAACTTATCCTTACAATTCACATGAAAACCTTGTTGTTATCTATTCATAAGCAATATATTATAACTCTTAAGCAACAGCTCAAAATTCTGATTACCGAACCATGCGATCGAAACCCACCTTCACAATCAGAATCAACATATACTTACTTTAAGCTTCCTATTTGATTCTTAAAACATCAGCATGTGACCCATTCATATTATGTAATAAGAATCTCCAAATAGGAACTTAATAGAGTTAGACAGTGGACTTTACCCGAAGTAGGGTCAAACCTCTTGACTTGATCAACCTTATGACCTTTCAGGTGAATAGGGCAGCTTCGCAACCAATGCCCCTTCCTTTGGCAACAAAACACATGGACCCTTTGGTAATGGCACATGGGACTATCCCAGACTTAGCCTTTCTCTTTACCATTTGGTCAACCGAGTTGACTATGGCCGATCCCTTTCCATTGGGAAGAGAAATCTTTTTCTAGATATCCAATGCTACCATTGTCAATGTCCATTTAAGACTTGGGAAGTTGTTCTTTTAATCAAATTTGCTTTATTGGTGTTCCAAATCATTGCTGATTCCACAACACCAAGCAAATAGATAACATCATTAAGGGTCATGTCATAGTCTGTCTCATAGTAGTCCCAAAGAGACTCACTATGTTACTAAGAAAGTGATTGAACATCCAAATTTCACGAGACTTTGACACCCAACTCTCCCGGCTTGTCAATATTTGACTTTATCTCCAAGATGTGAGCACACATAGACTATGCTTGCCAATAGGGATTGAGTGACTTTAAACTTTTCAAGAACTTGTGGGTGAGGGAGAATATTTAGAGGAAGTGGGGGAAGTGAAGCATGATGTTGAGGGACACCATCTTCAAGAGATTTGGGAAGATCATAGTTGTTTGAACCAGACATCTATGATGGGAGAAAATCAAGTTAGTTGATTCAAAGTCCTTAATATAACACCCAATATGAAATATTAAGGCTAGGACCCAACACAATATTTTATAATTTGGAAGAGGGATGCCGTAATCCAAGCTATAAAATATTTGAAGGTAGGCGAATGACGATTCACCAATTTCCACCATGAAAAACGAAATAATTTATTAGGTTTTAATTAGATTTGAAATTCCTAGATCCTTTGAGATTCATTGAACTTTTCAATGGCATGTTTCAATCTCGAGTGTGCCCTCTCAAATTTTGTGACTGGGATGCCGAGGATCACAAAACAAGGTGTGAATAACCATACCAATTCACTTGGTACCCTTAATATTATCACCTAATCAATGTGCCGGTTAACCACACACGCTCCATTGATCTATGACAAACATTAAGTCACCCTTCGTGATCCTTACTAGTCCAAGTTAGTGTGCCGGTTAACCACACACGCTCCACCAACGACTTGGTAAGGTACAAAGTGTGAATTCCATGGGCTAGCACCAAATTCACATTTTTCCTAAAGTAACTAAGATTGGGAATTAAATAAATAAAAAAATATTTAGTTACTTTATAATAATAATTATACTTTTAATGAGAATTTAAAGTCATTGTCCTACCCGTTCGACTAACGACCCTCCACCGATCAAGTAAGCGGTGGGTGAGAGTGGACACCCATTAAGTCGCCATTTTATAGGGAACAACCTTATACCCACCTTATAGATCGGCTTCGTGAATATGGCCTACTAACGGTAAAACGATTTGTTCTTATACATATATATAATAATTAACCATTAATGTTATAAATAGTATAAGTGTTGAAATTCTAAGTGTTGGAATTAAAGTTTATTAAAGTGTGTGAAACTTTTCCAAATTCCAAAACTTGAGGGCAAGTTTTGAAACTATTCAAAACTAATTAATTCCATGATTTATGTGTTTAAAGTAGTTTTTATCCAAAAACTCTTCATGTTCCATAACTTGAATTACTTTTCTTTATTTTTATAACTTATGGAATTAATTAAGGTTACACTTTATTTATATATTTATTAATGAAGTGACTCTTGAACCTCCATAACTTAAAGACAAGACTCTTCATCTTTTGTAACCATCAAAGACTTTTCATTTCATAACTTATGAATTAAAGGTTCATAAAAATGAAGACTCTTCATTTTCATGTAACTTATGTGTTTTAAGTGTGTGTTAAATAAAAGTGACCTTTGGATATCCATAACTTGAGGACAAATTATGGACTCCATTAAAACACATAAATGATCAAGAGTTAATTCTAAACAATTCAGCAAATAATTCCTATCATCTTCTAAATTCATAAGAACATGAACATGATCATCAAAATTTCAAGAATTATATGAACACATAAAATCATGGAATTTTGATTATAACTTTGAAATTGGTCCACCATCATCATTACCACATCAAAAACAGGTTTTGTGAGTCCAAAACAGTTTAAGGTAATGATTCTAGACCAATTCCAGCACCAAAACTCGAAGATATGTTGTCTGGGGGTCCAACTCGTCGAGTGCATGAACCAACTCGCCGAGTTGGATGAGTTTTGCCTTGGACTCGTCGAGTCCCTTCATGGACTCGGCGAGTCAGCTGTGCAGACAGCATAAAATCATCGATTTTCAGCAATTTGCATCAAGTATTCAAACAAGCAAGCCTAGGCTCTGATACCACTGTTGGGTTTTGAGCAATCTAACACTTCCTAAGTGTGCATGCAACCCTAATAAACCTTGGATCTATGTTTGTCTAAATACATGCAAAATAATAATTTTTCCAAGGTTCATAACCTATCTAACATGGCATGGGGTACTTTTAAACATAAATGAATTAGATGAGATTACATACCTTTTGATGATGAGTTCAATTCCTAAGGAGTTTGAGGGCCAAGCACCAATAGTTTGAATGCCTCAAATGGAATCACAAATCACCACAAACTCTTGGAAAACTTTGAGAGAGTGTATACACACTATAATTTCGGCCACACACAAACACACACACATACTAGTTCACTAGTTGCCATTTCATGCTCCATAAGCATGCTTATATAGTGTGCATGGTTAGGGTGAAACCCTAATAACCCATGACCTTTCCTTTCCAAGGATCCATGGGTTAAAAGCTCCATGGATCATCCATGGACTTCCATATAAGCCTAGCCCATTAACAAATGAGTGTTAGCCCACACCAAATAAAACCAATAGCCCATAATCTAATTAGTCTTCCTTTTAATCTTTAAATTAATTCATAATTAATTTAAGACTAATACTAATTAAATAACATAACTTCATATTAATATATTATAACTTATAATATATTAAAAAACATATGTGTATAACTCTCATAAAATTATCCATAAATAGTTCGGGTGAGATGCAACCCAAATGGACCATGCCGGGTCGAGTCAAGTATATACCAAATAAGTTATGGACTTAGACACCTTATCCAACACATACAAACATCTTGTATCGGGGCACTCTCCGCCCTACGGCTTAGGGCATCGACTACAACGTTAGCCTTGCCCGGGTGGTACAGGATCTCACAATCATAATCCTTTACCACATCTAACCATCTCCTCTGGCACATATTCAGGCTGGTCTGATCCATCAAATACTTCAAGCTCTTGTGGTCCGTGTATATGGTACACTGAACCCTATACAAGTAGTGATGCCAGATCTTGAGGGAGAACACCACTCCCCCCAACTCTAGATCGTGGGTGGGATACCTCGTCTCATGAGACTTCAGCTGCCTCGATACCTATGCTATCACGTGCCCCCTCTGCATCAGCACCGCACCCAACCCCGATATCGATGCGTCATAATACACCACAAAAACCTCCATCCCCTCCGGAATGGATAACACCGGGGCTTCACATAATCTATGGAGAATTGTCTCAAATGAGACATACTACTCAGGACCCTAACTAAAAGCCACGCCCTTCCGGGTCAACCTGGTGAAAGGAACAGCAATCTTGGAGAAATCCCTGATAAATCTCCGATAGTAGCCGGCCAGTCCCAGAAAACTGCTGATCTCGGTTGGGGATCTCGAGACCTCCCATCTCATCAAAGTCTCAATCTTGGCCGAGTCGACCAATATCCCATTATGATTAACAAGATGCTCCAAGAACTGGACCTCCCGAAACTAGAAATCACACTTGGAGAATTTGGCGAAAAGCCTCTCTAACCTCAATAATCCAAGAATCTCTCTCAGATGCTCCTCATGCTGCTCTCTAGATCTCGAATATACCAGAATATCATCGTTGAACACAATCCCCGATCGATCCAACATCGGCCTACACACCCTGTTCATAAGATCCATGAACGCTTCTGGTGCATTGGTGAGCCCAAAAGGCATCACCACGAACTCTTAATGCCCATAACGAGTCCTGAACGCCGTCTTCTGGATATCTTCATCCCTCACTCTCATCTGATGATATCCAGACCTCAAATCTATCTTGGAGAACCAATCCACTCCCTGCAACTGATCGAACAGATCATCGATCCTTGGTAATGGATAACGGTTCTTGACCGTCAACTTGTTCAACTCCCGGTAATCAATGCACATCCGGTGTGAACCATCCTTTTTCTTGACAAAAAGGATCGGCGCTCCGCACGGCGAGCTATTCGGTCTAATAAACCCCTTTCCCAGCAGCTCTTGAAGCTGCAAGGGTAACTCCTGCATTTATGGCGGCACAAGGCGATAAGGTGCCTAGGCGATAGGCGTTGCCCCCGGAACCAAATCGATGCGGAACTCCACCTGCCTCTCGGGAGGCACACCCGACAACTCCTCGGGGAAAACATCCGGGAACTCACGCACTATCGGAACATCATCAATCGAACTCGGCATCTCCGCGGCCACTCGTGTATCCATCACATAAGCTACAAACCCGCTGCAACCCTGCTGTAAACTCTATCTCGCTCTAGCAGCCAAACAAAATGATGACCCACATCGGATACCCTCGCCATATACCATCAGCTGCCGCTCGCAGTCTATCACCGCCCCAAATCGACTCAACCAATCCATGCCCACTATAACGCAAACGTCCCCCATTGCAATCAGGACTAGATCTATCGAAAACTCCATGCCGAAGATCTGAAGTATACATCCTTGAATCACATCAGTAGCATACACCGCTCGCTCGTCAGCTAAGGAAACTCGTAGAGGTCGACTCAACGCCTCTCGTCGGATACTGATGTGCTGACTAAACACTAATGACACAAATGATCGACTCGCACCCGAGTCAAATAACACCAAAGCAGGTACAGAGCTCACAAGAAAAGTACCTACGCATATCATAATATAAGCATAATATCTCAACTCAATATAAATAAATGAAAGAATACATACCAACCACGACATCGGGCGCTGCGCGGATCTCCTCTGCTGTCAACTGGAAGGCTCTCCAGCGAGCCTTCGATGCCTCGGCCTTTGCTGGCCGGATCTCAGTAGCTCGGACAGCAGGTGCAGATCCCTGTGTCGATCCCTGCAGCAGCTGTGAGCATTCGGCCATCCGATGGCCGGTCTGGTTGCAATGAAAGCAAACCTAGAAACCCTTGGGGCAAGCCCTCGCATAATGCCCCTCCTTCGCACACTTGTAACATACCCCAGCTCTGCACAACCCCTCATGGATCTTGTCGCACTTCTCACAAGTGCGTCCCTTCGGACTCCAAGATCTCGAATCAGCGGGCTTTTCCTGCTTGGCTACCGGCAGTGCCTATGCCGGTCGCATGTCCGTCCTCTGAGACTCGACCTCCTCCCGGACCCTAGTCTTCAGCTCAATCTCCTTCTTCCGGGCATTTGCCTGGAGCTCAGCAAATGTCCGGTATGATGAGTTCACCACGAACTCACGAATATCCCTCCTCAGTATGCTCAAGTACTGGCTCATACGTGCCTGCTCAGTAGACACGTGCTCAGGGAAAAACAACGCCCTCTCATGAAACATCCTCGTAATCACCGTCATAGACTCAGTTCCCCCGATTGAGAGACAAGAACTCCTAGCCTAGACCTTCCCTCTCCACATGGGAACATACTCATCTCGAAACATCACGATGAACCTCTCCCAGTTCACCGCGGTAAGCTCTGCAGTAGTGAAGTCCGCCGTCACAAACTTCCACCAATCCTTCGACCCCAAGCGAAGCTGATTCAGTGAAAACCGAAGCCTCAGATGCTCTGGACACAAGCTGGTGTAGAAGCATCCCTCGATATCAGAAATCCATCTCATCGTATCATTCGGATCTTGCATCCCATCAAACTCTAGTGGCTTCGTGTTGCTGAACTCTTGGAACAGCAACGAGTTACCCCCTGAGGTCTAGCAGCACCCACAGCTGCATCAGCCATAGCCTCAGTAACCGCTGTGTATCTCTCATTGAACGTATCAATCAATGTGGTCTTGATAGACCCAAACATCTCCGGAATCTCTACGCGGATAGCCGCATCCACCTCATCGTGGATCATCTGACAAAGCTCCTCGTCATTCACACCGCTGGTCCCTGGTCTGGGGCGCGTCCCAACCATGATTCCTATGACATTACAACATAAGGAATATTAGAGACTCGCTCGAGCATACTCGCACTGTGACAACCCAAAAATTTCCACTTCAATAGAAGCCAAGTCTGTTACTGCTAACTTTCAAACTTTTGGGACAAGTTTGAGCAACTCAGGATTTACACTTAAGGAGATATCAGGAGAGAGGTTGCACTTGGGTCTTGTGCAATTCTATTATTCCAAAACTCTATGATATTAGAGTTCTTTCCCGGAATAAAATATTTTCTGCCAAAAATCCCAGGACTATATATAGAATTTTGAACCAAATTATTCATTAGTTACAATTCCAACTAGAGAAAAGCCAAATTCCCTCTCAAGGATCTTCAGAATTTTGTTCCGGAAAGTGAGTACTTCTATCTAGTGTTGTTTTAAAGCTTTATATATGCTTAATACACTTTAAATCATAGGAAAACACCAAGATCTGTGAGTTTATCGCCCAAGAACACCTTGGGGAGTAAACTCCATTTCAAGGGCCAAAGTGTGCCCAATGACTCCATTTCATGGGACAAAACTTGACATGTTTAGGCATCAAAACCAATTAAAATCAAGGACCAAAAGTGAGTTCACGGCCAAGGAAGTTCTTGGGCCGTGAACTCCAGTTTAGTGTGCCAAAATGCCCTAAATGCCTTCCATAACCCAAGAGACAAGCATAGAACTTTACCTAGATGTGATTAGGACCCAAAACAACCAAAATATCATCTCCCATAAGTGTTTACGGCCTCAAACACATGACCAAATGGTCCATGGGCCGTAAACTCAAGATAGAGGTGTTTTGATGCCACAAACACTTCCAAGGGCTTAGGTATGAATTTAGAATGCTTCTTTATGACCTTTAGGACCCTCATAAGAATATTTGGCCATGAGTTTACGGTTGTAAACTCATTTGGGCCGTGAACACCTCAAAATCTCCAAAGAAGGTGGTATTTCTCACCCTAGGCTAGAGTTAATGTCCCTAAATAATTCCCTAGACTTCACACTAGCAATAACCCATGAGTAACCATGAGTTTACGGCCGTAAACTCCCTTGGGCCGTGAACTCATGGTAGTAAACTCATATAAGTGCCTTTATACCCTCCTAGGTTGAATCACATGTGATTCCAACACTTGGTTAAGGTGATTCCTAGTCCCGGAAGGTGTTTCCTAGTCCCGGAAGGTGTTTCCTTTCATATAGTTGTTTATAAACACTATATTCATGTAATTATGTGTCCTTAAATATCATTTAGGACTTATTGTGTCTCGGAACTTCATTCGTGGAACTTCTCATCCGTACGCGCATACCCGTTTGAATCACCCACGTCAGGTGAGTTCATACCCCGTAATGAATCTTTTAACTATTTTAATTGTTTTAAGGGGGGAATATGTTGGATAAGGTGTCTAAGTCCATAACTATTTCGGGCTTGTACTTGACCCGACCCGGCATGGTCCATTTGGGTTGCATGGCACCATGCAATTGGATAGACTAAATGAGAGAAATAACACTTGGAGATTATTAATATATTATAAGTTCTAATATATTAATAATATTATTTGATTAGTTGATCAAAGAATTAATTTGGAATTAATTAAGTGATCAAAGGATAACTAATTAAATATATGGGTTGATTATGTAAATCATCCATATCTTGTATAGTGGGCTAAGAGGCTCCATGGATTATCAAGTTGGGCTCTACCCATAGGATACTCCATGGATGCTCCATGGGAGTTACAAACCCATGGGTCATGGAAATGAAGAGTCATGACACATTAGGGTTTACATGGTGTAACCCTAGATGTGTCAACACTATATAAGAAGCATATTCTCCACCAAAAATCGGCACTACTAAGGAACTAGAGGGCTTGGCCGATTTTGAGAAGTGTGTGTTATCTCAAGAGTCTTTCCAAGAGCATTTGGTGTTGTGTGAAGCATTTGAGGCATCACACTTGGGGTGCTAGGCTCACAAGGTTTCAAGGAACACAAGCAACAACAAGGTAAGTTATTCTATCTATGATTCAAGTTAAAATTGTTCCCCATGTATGCTAGATAGGAATATAACCTTGGAATTCAACTTTGCATGATAATTAGACAAACATAGATCCAAAGTTATTAGGGTTGCATGTACGCTTAGGAAGTGTTAGAATGCTCAAAACCCTTCAGTGGTATCAGAGCCTAGGCTTGTTTGTTTGTTATTTGTGCTTAAAAGTTGAAGAAAGTCGAAAATAATTATAAAAAAAACGGAATTTCGACTTTCGTTGCTGGAAAATGGATTGGAAACATTATTCTAAACTGTTTTGGTACTTGAAAACTTGTTTTAGATGGAGTAATGTTTTTGCTAATTCATTTACAACAACTAGTTATCAAAATTACAAAGTTTTATGTGATTTTGATTCTTGAAAGTGTTCATATTCATATTCTTGTTCTTATGATGTTTAGATGATCATAGGAATTATTTGTAACCTATGTGGTAATTTAATTCTTGATCATAATGTGTTTTAATGGAGTCCATAACTTGTCCTCAAGTTATGGAAAACCAAAAGTCTCTTGGATTAAAAACCATTAAAAGAACATAAGAGTTAGAAAAATGAAGAGTCTTCATTTTATTACTCTATTAAACTCATAAGTTACAAGAAATGAAAAGTTTTGAAAGTTTACAAAACTTGCCCTCAAGTTTTGGAACAAGTAAAGTTAAGTTAAAACTTTAGTTCCAACCCCTAGAATTTTAAAAGTTAAAATTCAACCCTTATACTTATATTATTATGATTTAATAATTATATATATATGTATAAGAACAAAGTCATCTTACCGCTAGTACGCCTCATTCACGAAGCCGGTCTATAAGGTGGGTCTAAGGTTGTTGCCTATAAAATGGTGACTTAATGGGTGTCCACTCTCACCCACCGCTTGCTTGATCGGTGGAGGGTCGTTAGCCGAACGGGTAAGACAAGGACTTATTAATTCTCATTCAAAGTATGATGAATATTATAAAGTAACTAAATGTTTTATTAAATTCCCAATCTTAGTTACTTTAGAAAAATGTGAATAAGGTGCTATTCCATGAAATTACACTTTACACTTTGATTAAGTCGTTGGTGGAGCGTGTGTGGTTAACCGGCACACTAACTTGGACTTAACAAGGTAGGTAAAGGGTGACTTAGGGTTTATTATAGTATCGATGGAGCGTGTGTGGTTAACCGGCACATTGATTGAGTGATAAACTTTAAGGGTACCAAGTGATTTGCATGGTTACTTCACACCTCGTTTTGTGATCCTCGGTATCCCAGTCACAAAACTTGGAGGGCACACTCGAGATTGAAACATGCCTTTGAAAAGTTCATTGAATCTCAAAGAATCTAGGAATTTCTAAGAACCATTCAAAAAAAAAAAAAAAAAACCTAATACTAAAATATTGCGGTTTTCGTGGTGGAAATTGGTGAATCGTCATTCACCTACCTTTCAAATATGATATAGCTTAGATTACGGCATACCTCTTCTAAGTTATATTATATTGTGATTGGATCCTAGCCTTAATATTACATTTGGGTGTTTTATTAAGGACTCTCTTATATCTAAACTAATCTTGTTCTCTTCTCTTCAGATGTCTTCCAACAATGCTTCTGGCTCTAATCCTAATGGCTCCTTCACCCTTATGAACTTGTGTGGGAAAGTCACCTTTGATGGATCCAACTTCAATGAGTGGATCAGAAACATCAGGATGATTACCCGCTACGAGGACAAAGAATATGTCCTTGACAAGGAGCTTAAGGAGATTGATGAGTCCACTGCAACTCCTCAGGAGATCGCTAAATTTCGGGCACATAAAAGGGATGCTACGAAAGTGGCTTGCATCATGATGGCCACGATGACAGCGGAACTCCAAAAGTCTTACGAGGATTTCTACCCTTATGAAATGCACCAAGATTTGATGGAAAGATACCATCAAAGTGCAAGACAAGAGAGGTATGAAATCATCTGCTCCATGATAACAACCATGATGAAGGACGGGGAATCCGTCACGAGCCACATGCAGAAAATGCAAAGGTATGTGGATCGTTTGCTGAAGCTTAATGTGAACTTCCCGGAGGATCTTGGAATAGATATTATTTTGCATTCCTTACCATCGTGCTATGATCAATTCCGCATGACATATCACATGAACAAGGAAGAAGTCACCCTCAGCAAACTTCAGGGACTTCTCAAGACCGCAGAAACAGGTCTTAAGGGGAAGTCGGTTGCTATCACTCCTACTCAAAACTCTACTCCGGTTTTGGCAATCGGGAAAAGTCGAGGGAGGAAGAGAAAGAGCTCTTCTAAGGGTACCAAGGTTCGGACCCTTGATGGCTCTTCTTCAAGTGGAACCAAGAAAGGTTTCATTACTCCTTCTTCTGACCCAAAAGAGGCTGAATGCTTCTATTGCCATGAAAAAGCTCATTGGAAGCGGAACTGCCCAAAATACCAGCAAGATGTGAAGGATGGGAAAGTTAAACCCAACCATGCAGGTATTTACACTATCATTTCTAATAACTCACCCCATTCTAAATCTTGGGTCCTTGATACCGGTTGTGGTATTCATATTTGTTGTGACTTGCAGGGACTAAGAAGAAGTGAGGATGTGGAGCAAGGAAGGATAAACTTGATCATGGGGAATAGGAAAGCTATACCTGTTACCAAGATTGGAGTTTATACTTTATCGCTAAGTAGTGGGTTTAGTTTAGATTTGAATAAGTGTTGTTATTCGCCAGGAATGGCAAGAAATATTATTTCCTTTCATGCTTTGTACAAACAAGGGTTTACCTTTTCATTTAATAATGAAGTTGGTTCTATAGATGTTTTCTATAATAATGTCTTTTATTTTAAAGCATTACCTTGTGATGGTGTGTATGAAGCTGTATCTGTTGTAGATAACTTGGGAAATAATGTTTTGTGTATTGATTCTACTAATAATAACTTGGATAAAGCATCTTTATGGCATTGTCGTCTTGGACATATAAGCAAGAAACGCATAGGCCAACTCTAAAAGGATGGAGTCTTGGAGTCGTTTGACCTAAAGTCAGATGATAGTTGCGAATCATGCTTACTTGGAAAAATGACCAAGTCACCCTTCACAGGTTCGTGTGAGAAGGGTGAAGGTTTGTTGGACCTTATACACACGGATGTGTGTGGACCATTCAAACATGCCACAAGGGATGCTAATCGTTATTATTTGACTTTTACTGATGATTATAGTAGATATGGATATGTCTACTTGATCAAGCATAAGTCAGAGACTTTCGAGAGGTTTAAGGAATTTAAACAGGAAGTCGAGAATCAATTGGGCAGGAATATTAAGATGCTTCGATCCGATCGTGGTGGTGAGTATCTTAGTTCAGAGTTCCTCGACTATCTAAGGGAATGTGGGATAGTCTCACAATTGACACCTCCCAGGACACCACAGTTGAATGGTGTGGCTGAGAGGCGTAATCGAACCTTGTTGGATATGGTTCGTTCCATGATGAGTCGAGCTTCGCTACCAATCTCATTCTGGGGGTATGCCTTAGAGACTGCCGCCCATATTCTTAATCTAGTCCCTACAAAGAAAGTTGCCAAAACTCCTCACGAGATGTGGACTGGTAAAGTACCTAAACTAGACCACATCAAGATTTGGGGTTGCGAGGCTTTCGTGAGACGCGAGACTCATGATAAGCTCGAACCTCGAAGCGAGAGGTGTATTTTCATCGGTTACCCACAGCGATCCTTTGGTTACCTCTTCTACAGACCTAGTGACAATGTGGTCTTTGTAGCAAGAAGAGGAGTCTTTCGAGAAAGAGAGTTTATAAGCCAAGGAGACAGTGGGAGGCAAATTGATCTTGAAGAAATTCAAGAATCAAGCGGTGAAGGAACTTCAAACTCTAGCCCTCAACTTGAGGAGGAAACTCCTGTTGAGCAAATTGACAAATCTGTACCTCTGAGACGTTCCACGAGAGTTAGGAGTGCACCTGAGCATTACTATGGATTCCATATTACTGCAGAAGGTGAGACACTTATTAGTGATGAGACACTAGTAAGTCAAGATGACCCTAACAGCTACGAGGAAGCGATGGCAGGCCCCGAGTCTGCTAAATGGAAAGAGGCTATGGATAGCGAGATACAATCCATGTATGACAATCAAGTTTGGAAGTTGGTTGAAAACGTACCAGGTCGTAAGACAGTAGGGTGCAAATGGGTCTTCAAGAAAAAGACTGACATGGATGGTAAAGTACACACTTATAAGGCTAGACTGGTTGCAAAGGGCTTCTCTCAAATTCCTGGAGTGGATTATGATGAGACCTTTTTCTCCGGTAGCCAAGATTAAGTCTATTCGGGTTCTGTTAGCCATAGCTGCATTTCATGACTATGAAATATGGCAGATGGATGTCAAAACCGCTTTCCTTAATGGAAAGTTGGCTGAAGATGTCTACATGAGTCAGCCAGAGGGTTTTGTCAGCAACGAGTACCCTAATAGAGTGTGTAAGCTTGAGAAATCCATTTATGGATTGAAGCAAGCACCTCGCAGATGGAATCTTTGCTTTGATGAAAAGGTCAAGGAATTTGGCTTTTCTAGGAGTGAATATGAATCTTGTGTGTATGTCAAGGCTAGTGGGAGTATAGTTAGCTTTTTGGTATTGTATGTGGATGACATACTACTCATAGGAAACGACATTCCAACTCTGCAGGAAGTAAAGTCCTGGCTTGGGAAGTGTTTCGCTATGAAGGACCTTGGTGAAGCTGCCTATATTCTAGGGATAAGAATCTTGAGAGATCGGAGTAAAAGACTAATTGGACTTAGTCAGAGTACCTACTTGGATAAAGTGCTGAAGCGATTCAGCATGCAGGATTCCAAGAAAGGAGAGTTACCCATCCAGAGTAACACCAGATTGAGTAAGACACAAAGCCCTAGCACTGAGGCTGAGATAGCAGAAATGAGTCGAACACCTTACGCTTCGGCTGTAGGATCGATCATGTATGCTATGACGTGTACTCGACCCGATGTAGCTGTTGCCTTGAGCATGGTTAGCAGGTATCAGGCGAACCCTGGCAAGGCACACTGGACTGCGGTGAAGAATATTCTCAAGTACCTACGGAGGACTAAGGACTGGGTTCTTACCCTCGGTGGGAGTGATAACTTGAGAGTTGTAGGGTATAGTGATGCTAGCTTCCAGACTGATAGGGATAATTTCCGCTCTCAGTCGGGCTGGGTCTTTACCCTAAACGGAGGAGCAATTTCTTGGAAGAGTTCCAAGCAAGAGACAGTGGCAGATTCTACTTGTGAATCAGAGTATATTGCAGCTAGCGAAGCAGCAAAGGAAGCGATATGGCTGAAGAACTTCATTGGAGACCTTGGAGTTGTACCAGCTATTAAAGAGCCAATGGAAATTTTCTGTGATAGTGAAAGTGCTGTTGCCTTAGCTAAGGAACCAAGGGATCACGGGAGATCCAGACACATCGACAGAAAATACCATTTCATCAGACATCGGATCGAAGAAGGACTCCTCGTGGCAAAGAGGGTATCATCGGATGAGAACCCAGCAGATCCCCTCACGAAGGGACTGACTCGGGTTAAGCATCTTCAGCATGCTCGGAGCATAGGGCTAAAGGATGATATTAGATTTAGTAGTTAGATAACCCAGAAATTTGTAAAGTGTAATTGACATTAGATGATGAATAAAAGGAGTTTTATTTATGAGTAAAGTGTTGCTATCTCTTGTCGATCGTTTACTATATTTCTTTTGCATGTTTTGACTTCTAGAATAATTTTGTTTGGTATAACATATTATTCAAACCTCCACAGTCGGTCATATGTTGGAAGTAGATATGAATCAAGACTGTCATGTTTGGTTGTAGAGGTCTTGGACAAGGCTACAACAATCATGAGTGCTCATAAGTTCTGAGCATTGGACTCAACCCACGCTCACTGGAATCACTTCATGGAATTCTATCTCGAGTGATCGTGAGACGGTAATATCATATAAGTCTTCAAACCTAGAGATATGATTTGTTACTTACGAGTTGGTTATGCATTGACTGTACGAAACCGCATTGGTAACTCGATGTTATAAAACGTACTTTTGTGTGTAATTCAATAAGTGGTAGAACAAACATATGAGTCGAAGTTTATCTGTTCCTTCTTAGATTAGAAGCTGATATCTGGGCCCCTCGATGATTTTGTTTTGACCCATGTACCGGGCCCGGTCAAAACTAAGTTGATGTGTTCAATTAAGTTCTATGTCAAACAAATCGGAAATCGGGAAACAAATGCTGGACAATAAGCAAGACAATGTTCCATGTATTTGTCCGGCTGATATCTAGAACGGAGGATTATATGATCACTTATCTTAAATGGCGTACTATCATCTTCTCAGTTCCGAGAAACCTTGAAAGAGCTACGATTGCCGGTCGGTTCCTGAAGTACTAGAGATATAGTTATTAGACTTATCCAAGTGGGAGACTGTTGGATAAGGTGTCTAAGTCCATAACTATTTCGGGCTTGTACTTGACCCGACCCGGCATGGTCCATTTGGGTTGCATGGCACCATGCAATTGGATAGACTAAATGAGAGAAATAACACTTGGAGATTATTAATATATTATAAGTTCTAATATATTAATAATATTATTTGATTAGTTGATCAAAGAATTAATTTGGAATTAACTAAGTGATCAAAGGATAACTAATTAAATATATGGGTTGATTATGTAAATCATCCATATCTTGTATAGTGGGCTAAGAGGCTCCATGGATTATCAAGTTGGGCTCTACCCATAGGATACTCCATGGATGCTCCATGGGAGTTATAAACCCATGGGTCATGGAAATGAAGAGTCATGACACATTAGGGTTTACATGGTGTAACCCTAGATGTGTCAACACTATATAAGAAGCATATTCTCCACCAAAAATCGGCACTACTAAGGAACTAGAGGGCTTGGCCGATTTTGAGAAGTGTGTGTTATCTCAAGAGTCTTTCCAAGAGCATTTGGTGTTGTGTGAAGCATTTGAGGCATCACACTTGGGGTGCTAGGCTCACAAGGTTTCCAGGAACACAAGCAACAACAAGGTAAGTTATTCTATCTATGATTCAAGTTAAAATTGTTCCCCATGTATGCTAGATAGGAATATAACCTTGGAATTCAACTTTGCATGATAATTAGACAAACATAGATCCAAGGTTATTAGGGTTGCATGTACACTTAGGAAGTGTTAGAATGCTCAAAACCCTTCAGAATACAAGTTGCACACAATGATAATTGTGTAATTATTTGTTGTTAAACATTCTTTCAAAATGTTACTTATATTATTTATAAGTTGTTAAAACATTTCAAAACTCTTCTAAAGGTTATGTTACTTTATAGTTATACAAAACTCCATTTTTAAAGTATAAGCATAACTTTGTAGATAAATGAGTCTTTTCAGTATCAGTCCAGTTAGAACATTAGTAAACTATTATAGGTATAGTTTAGGAGAATGCTATTCATTACTTCTAGTACAATAAAGCACACACAGAACAAAACAGAACAGAACAGAACAAACAGTGAAGAGAATCAAACAATACCAGAACAGAACATAACAAACAAGTAAATTTGCTATAGCATGACAACACGCAGACATGATCTAACTTTAATGTGAATTACATGGCTTGCATAGATTTGCTCGGGTCACGTTTGGTTCCCTCAATCTCCATACATGAGAGCGGGTTAGTAGGGGTTCTAGCTTTCACATTATGACCGTAATAAAACACACATATGTTTTTAGGTTGTTAGTACCCCCGTATGTAATTATAAACGACATCAGGGTACTCATTTCTCCCATTACTTTCTTAAAGTGTCGGTAACACTTGAAGGTTAATCTATTCTCTAATCGGGATAGGTTATAAACTAGGGAGAATGTATTTCACAGTTGACAAAGGAACATTAGAGTCTTGGTAGAAGACTGCTTTCATAATAGTAGAGTCTTGGTAGAAGACTGCTTTCAAACAATCGAGTCTTGGTAGAAGGCTACTTTAAAAGTTAGGACCATGATGCTAGCTTTATGATTCCTTAATGTATACACTATAGACTACGTATATGCTAAGTAGATTCCGACAGCTAATAGGATGTGTGTTCTTCGTTGTACGTCCTGTTCCCGTTGGATGTGGGTTTACACCGAGGTCACCCAATCTATTATCTACCCAAATCTATATATATTTATGCTTAGTATACATTAAGTCATCATAAGGGTACCAGGTATGGATCAGGTCATAGGACACAGAGTCAATGCACAATTTTTCTAGTACAAAACTTTCGTTTCAAAGTCAGTACTGTTGGATATACAAAACTAGTGATTTCCCAGTTAAGGGCTTAATCCATTTTATTAAACCAGTACAGCTTTAAAGACTTTATGTGAGTTAACTCTATAATACCTTAGTTTATACACCATGTTTATATATAAGACTAATATCCGACAGCTAATAGGATTTGTGTTCTTCGCTGTACGTCCTGTTCCCGTTGGATGTGGGTTTACACCGAGCTCACCTAATCTATTATCTACCCGATACCAAATTATATATAGCAGTATAAACAAAGCTATTATAAAAGTAATCACCATAGTCAATATTTTATTATAAGAAATATAGGTTTTCTTAAAAGGAACTCTCCATTAGACATAAGGGAACCATTACAAATAACTCCATGAGTAACAAGTGAATACCCCAAGGTTATATATGACAACGATCTAATAACCAATGGAATATGTGATATCCGCCTTACTTACTGTACCTCACCGGGTTGTAGGTTGAGGGCAGATGTGCATAATCGATTGTTTGTTTACTCCAAGTATATATAACTTGTACCCACTTAATACGCATAGAAAGGCTTGTAGTGTCATTTTACTCAACTCCCATTTTAAGTAGGAAATATATGATTTTCTAGAGGAACAGGCAAACTTTACAAAACAACACCTTACAGCTTACAGTACTTTACATATACATTTTAAACCACATTTTTACAGCTTACTCACATCACTAAAATCTTATGAACTCACCAGCTTAATTGCTGATCAACTCTTTCAAATAACTTGTATTCTTAGGAGACTATTAGACAGATGCTCGTGCTGGGACTTCAGAAGATGGAGCATTATAGCTTCAAGTCTTGTTTTGTTATTTGTTTATGACTTCTATGTTTTGTGAACACATACATTGTAAACACTTTCTTTCTAAATGAAATGCTTGTCCATTACTTGCTTACCATATACCTATCTCGTGATACTTGACATGACGTCCTCCACCCCCGAACGTTTCTGCCATTCCGGTTTTGGGGTGTGACACGCACTCGATAACTCAACCCTACTTGCTCCTTAGTACCCTAAGGATTCTTACTTGGACTGTGCACTAATTTGGTGTCTTCAGTAGTACGGGACCTATACTACCATCCACACCGCATCAATATTCACCCCAAGTCCTCCTCTTTAGATCCCAGAACACAAGTACTCTATATCTTGCTAGCATAGGCCACCCTTCGGTAGACCTCTCATAAGCTCCTCACTGCTACCTACTCACTCTCAAGCATCTCATTGCAGTAGAAATCTTCCTAGGCTAAGGCATCACAAATCAGGCTACTCTAGTCCAAATATGAATACCTAGCCTACTCTAGCATGCGACACATATCATAACACATAATGTAAAGGAATTTTGGGAAATCACCGTTCGGGTGCTGGCTGATCTACACACCGCTTCCTTCTACTTTTCTCAAATTCTTTTACTTCCTTAGAAAAATTGTTTGTTTTATGAAAAATTTCTCAAATCCTCAGTTTGAGTTCAGATATGCCCGAAGGTGCATCCGAATCCCTCAAACCAAGGCTCTGATACCAACTTGTAACAACGTAAATTTTCAAAACAATTTTTCATTTTTAACACATAATTTCATTCATAATGAAATCCCAAAATCCAATGTTTCACATATTATCCGAATAAAACAAATCCCAAGATCTCAATACATAAAAACCCCTCAGTGTGTACGACTCTTGCCAGCGCCTTCCCGCGATCCTCGCTGGTACCTGAAACACATATCACACAACACAGTAAGCATAAATGCTGAGTGAGTTACCCAAAATACCACATACAACACATACGCCACTCGAGGTCAATGTTTCTTAGCAGGATCCTCTAGTCCCATAGCTCGTTGGACCCTCTGGCCCGGTCATAGCTCGTCGGACCCTTCGGTCCGGTCAGTATCGTTGGACCCTTCGGTCCGATCTATATCGTTGGACCCTCCGATCCGGTCTATACAACACATAGCATACATATAACAAAATGCACATAATCTCATACATACACATAGCATACATGACCCTCCGGTCTACACAGAAATACCACTCTAGGTAATGTATAGTGAGAAGACTCACCTCGGGTAACTCGGATAATCTCGAGCACGAATACACTGATTTAGCCCCCGCCTAATCACATAAACAGTATCCTCAAATAAATAATGGCTCTCAAAGTCTAGATTAAGTCCCTTTCTACAATCCCACAGAAGGGTAAAAGACCATTTTACCCCTCCCTGACCCAAAACTCCAAATGATGACCAAAACCCTAAAAGTCAATGAAAGTCAACAGGGGGCAGTACGCGGCGCGTACCATCTCAGTATGCGGGGTGTACGCCGGCGATCCATAATCGGGGTCTCAACCCCTTACGCTGCGTGTTTTGAGAGTTACGACCAACGAAAGTCTTAGTTTCAGCTCTTTTTAGATTTTTGGTCTTAAACAGTTAAGACATAAACTCAAACTCTAGATCTGACTTTTCTAAGGCCTCTTAATCCACAAAGTCGAAACCTTTAAGCCTTTGCATGGCTGTAACGGTCCCTAATCACTCTAACACCTTTCCTCTCTCCTCATAAAGCCTAGATCTCATGCATGGCTTAATATTCACGTCCAAGATTGGATTTTTAGGAACATACAACTCATATTACCCTGAAATATGGCAGATCTAGGCTTATGGAGACCATTTGCTCATAAATTCTCCACCTTGGGACCAAAAACCATAAAAATTGGTCCAAGAAGCACAAATAAAAATGACAAGGAAAGCTTTGAGCTTTTTACCTCAGAAAGAAGCTCCAGCCTCTGTAGAACTCAGACCTACTCTTGTCCACCAACTTCAAGCTCCTATAATGGCCTCCTCTTCTCCTTTGACACCTTGAAATGACACTTTCAAGCTTAAGAACACACACACAAGCTAAGAATGAAGGGTAGCTCTCTCTTAGGGTTTCACTCTCTGAAATGGTGGCTGAGGATAAAGCCATAACATTATTTTTATAGTGCACAACCCACAATTTGGGTTTGCATCTGGGCCCGCTACGCCCAACATAACCCTAGGTATGCCCAACATACTTGGGTGAGTCCGCATCCAAACTAAGCGCATGAGTATGCACAACGTACTCCTTAGTACGCCCAGCATACTCAATTGTCATTGTTTTTCCTTTAGGGACTAAACTTGACCACTTGGAAAAGAAGAAGGGTTCAAGAGATGCACCTGAATTTTGGGATGTTACAAATAACTTAAATATCGATAGATTCAGTAACAGTAAAGTGAAACAAAGAATAAGAACAATGATCGAATGAGTTCCGAATGCTTTATAATCAATTCCTTAGAAGAGTTTGATGAGAACTTTTCTGTAAAAGCAATATAGGGCAATACGAAAACGATTAACCCTAGAACGATACATGCATGCACTATAAATAGTCTAACCCTAGCATCATAATGACGGATGGACAGGCCCTATCTACTAACAAAGACTAAGTACATACATAGTAAATTTGACACAACACATTAAATGACCCAACAATCTCTCCCTTTGTGTTAAATAAGGAGTGGAGATTCTTTAATGTTGTTCCAACTTCTGGACTTTAAACATTCTGGTCATCAAATTAAGAAGTTTACTTTGAATGAAAATGTACCACTTGATCATGTCTCGAAAGCATTCTAGATCTCCTTCATCATTCAATTTGCATGCTACGGTTAAGCCTATGATATGGGTCAATACAGTAGTGGAGTACAAATGTTTGTCTAATAAAAAGAAGAAACTCTTCTTAACTTGATCACCTTCTCTTCTCTGATAGACCACACTCCAATCCTTTTTCTTTATCTCACCCCACCTTTTCTTCTGAAATTTCGTTGTTTCTTTTTTCGGATCCATAGTAGGCCTTTTCTTCAATACTGAAATATTTCACTTCATCTTTTTGACAAAATCAGAAATAATGAAATCCAATCTTTCGGATTCATACAGGGCAGATCAGCAAGTGTGAAGTCCTCCTCGGTGTTAGCTGCTCCATGAAAACCTTTAAACCTGACGTTTGTGAAGTGTTTAGTGGGAAAAGGAGCATAAACTTTCACAACAACAAGCTTCTTCAAATTCCAAATCTTGTACTGAGGTTGACCATACTTGAGATAAAAATTGTAAATCATGTTGTTAACATCGTAATCCAAAAGAGGAGACTTCTAAATATGAGAAAATCCTCGGAATAGGAAACCTCTCGTAGTGAGTGGGATATAAAGTTGAGAGTCAACGACATTACCCAGATCAAAAGATACCGATGACTCTAACCAACGAACGCTCAAATCATACATTGCTTCTTTCTGAATTCACTCTAAGGTCCATGGAGGAAAAAGGGCCTACTGATTTGCAAGAGTGACTTTTGCAACTTCTTCTTCAGCTTCTTTAACTTCTAATTCTAGGCGAAGAGTCAAAAGATCATCAAGCACCTTGTCACGTTTCTTTCTTGTCAGCTTTTCTCCTTCAGGAATTTCTTCTTCAATATCATCGTCATCATCTAACACATTTTCTTTTCCTTTAGAACCCGAAGCTTCATTAACCTTCGGATCTATCTTCGGTTTATCCTCATATCGTTCATCAGTAGGCTTCTTATCATGAGGCTCAGGTTCCTGAGGCTTACATTTTTCTTTTTCCTTAACATCTTCTCCCCCTTGTTTCAGAACATCACTGCTTTCCGAAACACAATGTAGTTGATTGAGCATAGCGAAGACAGGTTTGAGTTTTTTCGAGAGGTGCTAGCAAACTGAAACCGTAAGCATTGAGTCACGGGTTGCAATAAGATTGTGCAAGTATTGATTTATGTCGGAGACATAGCTTCGGGATACTGTTTTCTCGGATTCCATGTGATCCAGACGCTTGGTTGCGTAACTGAGCTTGCCGGAGAGAATCTTAACTTTTTTAGTTTTTTGAGCCAGCATATCCATGAATGTATATTCAGTAGCAAGATCTTTTTGAAGATGCTCTATCTTGGAGACAAAAAAAAGCAACCATTTTAGCGGAATTGGTTTGTAGTTTACCACGAACACGAGAAAAGGCTTCTCTTTAAGTTTGTAGAGTTGTGGCAAGACTCGTAATGACCTTGTTCGATGCTTCAGTGTTATTATTAGTAGAGGCTCGAAAATCTTTCCATGAATTTTGTGACATCAGATTGTAGTTTTTTTTAATTTTTCAGTCGTCTCAGCAATTTTCTTCTCAGATGCCTTGATTGCCTTAGTTGAGTCTTCAAGGACTTTTGCATTTTATTTGGTGTGCGTTTCAAACGTTGCTCGATGAGATTTGTGCATAAAATCATAAGTAGAAGAGGTAAGAGAGGACTCCTAAAGCGAATCTAATTTAGAATTGAGTTTTTTTGAACTGCCCTTACGTCATAGGGGCTTCATCATCATCGCTTGTTAGAAGGATAGTAAATGGACTAAAGACAAAATTATGAATATCGTATGGATCATCTCCATACATGACATCTAAATCATCCTCCCTCAAAGGTAAAAATGGAGAGGCGTTAGGACCAACTATAACACCGAAATTACCTGCCCCCGTATCAGATACATTGACAGTCACTAGAGGTGAACTCATGGTGGCGGTTGTTGTTGTTTGTAGTGGAATCTGTATAGAGTGGATTGATTTGGGCTACTTAAATCTGTGGTTGAGAAACACCAACAGACACATTTAGGAATGGAGCAATGGTAATTAGAATAGGAGTAGTGATCGAAGAAGGTGGAGGAGAAGGAACGTGAAAGAAATCATATGTCAAAGGAACAGAAGTTGAGATTGGAGATGATACATTTGGAGTGGGTTGAGTAGGAATTGGTTCCGAGACCAAAGGTTACAAATTCACTATTGTATCTTTGGTTTCGGTCTTAATGTTATCTTCCCATCGTAAGTCAGGAACAGTCTGGGATTATGAATCCTCTTGAGCGACAGGAGATGGAGATCTTGGTTTGCGAGCAGCCTTCTTAACCTTCTTTTTCAGAGTTTGAACAGGCTCGGAAGGTCCATCTTTCACTTTTCTCTTTCCTCCCTTGTTGGGATTATTTCCCTCCTCAAGTGCCTTTCACAAATCTTCAGGCATAGGACGAACACCAGAAATAGGCTTCTTTCAGTATTCATTCACCACAACATTATCAGCAGGAACATTCAAGAGCATGGCTTCAGGAATTGAACCAACGAAGCTAAACCAGTGGGATCAAAGACAACGAAGTTCGAGTTATGTTTGACTGGAATAACAGAAAGCACAAAGTCTTCATGCACTTGCACCTGAAGAAGAGTAATAGCACGCTTGATAATGTCAGACCAAAATCGACCACAAGAAATCTTTGAATGCCTTGATGTTGAGAGTAATATCTGAACAAGTTGTACCCAATGAACATAACCATAATCTAGGTTAAAACCATTGTAAAGACCATAGATAATCGTACAGAAAAGCTTGCTGGAATTATAATACCTAGTAACACGTTTAGAAAAAGTTTTAAATAATAGAGTAAAAAGCCCATTTCATATAGGAGGAACATTGGGCTTCCTAAACTTGGATAGTAAAGTTATATTATCAAGATAACCCATTTGGAAAAACATCCCAATGATCGGAGATGAAGAAATCGATTCAGGGTCGACGATATCATCTATAGTAGTAAACCCTAGCAGTATGCAAAATCAAGATTTGGAGATAGACGGTTTGTGAGAATTGACCTTAAAAGTAATCATAGCTTCACTATGTTTGTAGTTTGTAGTGGAGAATGCCTTGGGCAGATGAACCAAAGGTACACTTTCAGCCATTATTAGGGCTTGAGCCAGAGGAGAGAAACGCGGGATTTTATCATCGGTTTGAGAGAATTAGCATACTTTTAAGAATCAAGATCCAGAGTCAGATTTTGGTTTGATTTGATGCTCAACATGACCATGGAAGTAGTTTGTTCAACAACAGAAGGAGCTTCAGATGAAGCAGCCATAGAAGAAGTTGGAGATGATGATAAACCATGCTGATAAAAGGAGGGTGTTCTCCTTGAGATATTTTAAATTCTTTGAAAGTGGTGAAAGAAAGAAATTGTCGATTTACCTTTTATACATCAGGAATGGTGATAGAAATCTGGTGATTGATGTTTCTAATGGGTTTTAGCCATATGAACATTCCTATGTGCACATGCAAACCTTAATGCTTGGATCTAGGTTTCTCTAATTAAACATGCTTTGAATCCAAGACTTCTAATGACTAATTAGGTATAAGAACAATAAAAAACAGATCTAGAAGTTTACCTTTGAATCTCTTGTTTTGATTTTGTTGTCTTGGAGCTCTAGAGTCACAATTGTCACTCCTCTAATGGCTTACAAACACCAACTAGCAAGGAGGGTGATTTGAGAGAGAGGAGAGGGGCTAGAAATCAGCCAGGGTTTCTTTGCTTTAGTAGAGGTGCCGATTTCCCTTGCCCTAGGGGTCTATTTATACTTGTAAGGCTCCTAGGGTTTCACCCTTAAACCCTAGTTGGATAATATTTCCATAAAGCAATCCTAATCCTTACCTAAGATAGCCTTGGACGAATTTGACGCTATCCCAAGCCCTAGCATCCGTCCATCCTCTATCCAAGAAGGATTTACAGCCCAAAGTGTAACTATTAAACAATTGACAGTTTATACCCTCTTATTTAATTAATCTCTTTAAGTCACCAAATTAATACCAATTAATCTATGACTTATATTAATCAAATAACAATATTATTATTTCTTATATTACTCTCATAATATATTAATAATATTTATTCTCTCATAATAAATCATCCTATCAACTTGCTATGGTGAAGGCAACCCAAAAGGACCATGCACAATCGGGTCAAATAATTGCCTAATATAGTTGCAGCCTTAGACACTATTCCAACAGTCTCCCACTTGGATAAGTCTAGTAACTATATGCACAAGTACAATTCGATTTGCAATTGTAGCTCTCAAAGACGCTATCAAACTCTGATCTAATCAATCTTGTCCTTTAGATAAGGGATCGTAAAGTCCTCTGTTAGATATCATGCTGACAATTCTATGGAATGATTAGTCTAGCATTTTGGTTTCTCGATCTCCGATTTATTTGACATAGAACTTAATCGAACACATCAATTCAGTTCTGACCGGGCCCGGCACATAAGTCAAATCAAATCATCGAGTGGCCGAGATATCGCTTTTACCTTCTTAGAATAAAAGTTACAGATAAACTTCGACTTATATGCATTTACTTATTCATTAATCAACTATACACAACAATGCGTTTTATAACATTGAGTTACCAATGCGTTTACGCATTATCAATGTACAATCAATTAACAAATAACAAACCATATATCTAGGTTTTAAGACTATATGATATTATCGTCTTGCGATCACCCGTTTATATATCATATTCCATAAGGTGATTCCAGCAAGCGCGGGTTTGTTCCAATGCTCAAAACCAGTTCATAAGCACTCATGAACGTCGCAGCAATCTTTTGCCATGTCTAATACCATTTAGACAATCTACGCACCAATTCATGACAATCTTCATTCATATCTACTTCCAACATATGAAGGGTTGTGGACAATTTGAATAATTCGATTATTCTTAATAAATTCAATTATTCTGGAAGTCAAAACATGCAAAAATGAAACAATAGTTAAACAATTAACATAAGACAGTAACATTACTCATAAATAAAACTCCTTTATTTAATCATCAAATGTTAATTACATTTATTTATTACACGTTTCTAATACTATTTAATCTATGCTAATATCATCCTTCAGCCTAATACTCCTAGCATGCAGCAAGTGCTTAACCCTACTTATTCCCTTCGTAAGCGGATCTGCTGGGTTATCTTCTGATGATATCCTCTTCACTACGAGATGTCCTTCTTCTACACGATGTCTAATAAAGTGGTATTTTCTGTCGATGTATCGCGATCTACCATGATCTCTTGGTTCCTTGGTCAAGGCAACCGCTCCTTCATTATCACAGAAAATCTCCATGGGCCCCTTTATGGCGGGTACAACTCCAAGATCACCGATGAAGCTCTTCAACCATGTTGCCTCCTTCAACACTTCGCTCGCTGCAATGTACGCTGATTCGCACGTTGAATCAGCTATGGTTTCCTGCTTGGAACTTTTCCAAGTCACTGCTCCTCCATTCAGGGTAAAGACCCAGCCCGACTGCGAACGGTAGTTGTCCCTGTCGGTTTGAAAGCTGGCGTCACTATACCCTCGCACCTTCAAGTCATCACTCCCTCCGAGGACTAAGAATCATTCCTTCGTCCTCCGAAGGTACTTAAGGATATTCTTCACCACAATCCAATGGACTCTGCCAGGGTTCCCTTGATATCTACTAACCATGCTCAAAGCAAAGGCTACATCAGGGTGAGTACAAGTCATAACATACATGATTGAGCCAACTGCAGAAGCGTATGGTACTCGGCACATTTCTGCTATTTCAGCTTCGGTACTCGGACTTTGAGTCTTACTCAACTTGGCATTACTTTGTATCGGTAATTATCCCTTCTTCGAGTTTTCCATACTAAAATGTTTTGGTACTTTCTCTAAGTAAGTGTTCTGACTAAGTCCTATTAGTCTCTTTCTTCTTTCTCTAACTATCCTAATTCCCAAAATGTAAGAAGCCTCTCCGAGGTCCTTCATAGCGAAGCACTTCCCGAGCCAGGACTTAACCTCCTACAGAGTCGGGATGTCTTTTCCTATGAGTAATATGTCATGGACATATAGAACGAGGAAGCTTACTATACTCCCACTGGCTTTGACATATACACACGATTCATCTTCGCTTCGTACAAATCCAAACTCTTTGACTTTCTCATCGAAGCAAAGATTCCATCTGCGAGACGCTTGCTTAAGTCCATAAATGGACTTCTCAAGCTTACACACTCTATTCGGATGCTTCGGATCCACAAACCCCTCTGGCAGAGCCATGTAAACATCCTCAACCAAGTTTCCGTTAAGGAAAGCGGTATTGACATCCATTTGCCAAATCTCATAATCATGAAATGCGGCAATCGCTAGCATCACTCTAATAGATTTTATCTTCGCAACTGGTGAGAAGGTCTTTTTATAGTCAACTCCTGGAGTTTGAGTAAAGCCCTTCGCGACCAATCGCGCTTTATATGTCTGTACGTTTCCATCCATGTCAGTCTTCTTCTTGAAGATCCATTTGTACCCAATGGTCTTACGTCCGGCCACATTATCAACCAAATTCCAACTTGGTTATCATACATGGATTAGATCTCGCTATCCATTGCCTCTTTCCATTTCGCAGACTCCGGGCCTTCCACGGCTTCCTTATATCTATTAGGTTCATCAAGGTTTATTAGTGTACCATCACTAATATACGTGTCCCCTTCGGTAGTAATATGAAAACCATAAAACTGGGGTTGAACTCGAACTCTTTCGGAACGTCTAAGAGGTAAGGACTCGTCAATTGGTTCAACCGGAGTTTCCTCCTCGGGTTGAGTGCCATCGGTAGAGGTTCCTTCATCTATCGACTCTTGAATTTCTTCAAGCTCGATTTGCCTCCCACTGTCTCCTTGGCCTATGAGTTCTCCCTCTCGGAAAAATCCTCTCCTCGCAACAAAGACAACATTGTCCTTCGGTCTATAGAAGAGATATCCAAAGGATTTCTGCAGGTAGCCGATGAAAATACATCGCTCACTATGAGGTTCGAGCTTGTCGTGAGTATCTCGTCTTACGAAAGCCTCGCAACCCCAAACCTTGATATGTGCTAACGAGGGAGCTTTCCCTATCCACATCTCGTGAGGTGTTTTGGCAACCTTCTTAGTAGGGACTCGGTTAAGGATATGGGTGGCTGTCTCTAAGGAATACCCCCAAAAATAGATAGGTAGTGAAGCACGACTCATCATAGAGCGAACCATATCCAATATGGTTCGATTACGCCTTTTTGCCACACCATTCAACTGCGGTGTCCTAGGAGGCGTCAATTGTGAAACTATTCCACACTCCTTGAGATAATCATGGAATTCAAGACTTAGGTACTCTCCTCCTCGATCGGATCGAACCATCTTGATTTTCCTGCCCAATTGATTCTCCACTTCATTCTTGAACTCTTTGAATTTTTCAAAAGTTTCTGACTTTTGCTTGATTAAATAGATATATCCATATCTACTATAGTCATCGGTAAAAGTCACGTAGAAGCGGTTCCCATCCTTCGTGGTTGATCTAAACGGTCCACATACATCGGTATGTATTAGGTCCAATAGACCCTCACCCCTTTCACTCGTACTTGTGAAGGGTGACTTGGTCATCTTTCCAAGTAAACAAGATTTGCATGTGTCATCTTCCCTAAGGTCGAATGACTCCAACACTCCATCCTTTTGGAGTTGGGCTATGTGTTTCTTGTTGACATGTCCAAGACGACAATGCCACAAGGATGCTCTATCCATACTATTGGAAGAATCTATGTTCAAAACATCATTTCCTAAGTTATCAACAATCATAACAGTTTCATAAATTCCATTGCATGGTATAGCTTCAAAATAAAAGACACCATTTAGATAAGCCAAAATAGAACCATTCTCATTATTAAAAGAAAATCTAAAACCTTGTCTAAACAAACCATGAAATGAAATGATGTTTCTAGCCATTTCTGGCGAATAGCAACAATTGTTCAAATCTAAACTTAAACCATTCCTAAGCACTAGAGAATACACTCCAATCTTGGTCACAGGCGACGATCTTCTGTTCCTCATGATTAGATTTATTCTTCCAGCCTCCACATCCCTATTTCTTCTTAGTCCCTGCACATTAGAACAAATGTGGTAACCACAACCGGTATCAAGAACCCAAGAAATAGCATGAGATGAATCGTTAGATTTAATTGTGTATATACCTGCGAAAGACGACTTGATCTTTCCATCCTTGATGGCTTGCAGGTACTCTGAGCAGCTTCTCTTCCAATGTCCTATCTTGTGGCAGTGGTGGCACTATGCCTCCTTTGGGTTAGGGCAGGGCTCAGCAGGATCAACTTTGGTCCCACTAGAAGAGGCACCATCTCGGGCTTTAACCTTGCGATAGTTCTTAGACAAAGCCTTCCTCTTCTTTCCCTTTCCTTTTCCAATAGCCAAGACAGGAGCAGCGGGTGGATTGGGAGTTGGTGCAACAGACTTGTCCTTGAAGTTGCTCTTAGCGACCCTCAAGAGACCTTGGAGTTTTCTTAGGGTGACCTCCTCTTTGTTCATGTGGTAGGTCATCCTAAATTGATTGTAGCTTGAAGGAAAAGAGTGAAGCACCATGTCGATCACCAAGTCTTCCCCAAAGTCAACATTCAACTTGCGAAGGCGGTCGACATACCTTTGCATCTTCTGCAGGTGCACGGTAAGAGACTCTCCATGACCCATCTTAGCGGAAATCATGTTAGTGAAAATCTCATAACGCTCTTGTCTCGCGTTTTGGTGGTATCTCTCCAATAAGTCTTGATGCATCGCATACGAGTACATGTCCTCATATGACTTTTGGAATTCGGAGTTCATAGTGGCTATCATGATGCAATGTACCTTCGTTACATCTCACTCGTGAGTTTCAAAAGCGGTCATTTCAGCCGGAGTAGCGATTTTAGGGTTGATTTTCTCAAGCTTCTCATCGAGGACATACTCCTTATCCTCATAGCGAGCAATAGTGCGAATGTATCTTATCCATTCGCTAAAGTTCGTCCCATCGAAAGTGACCTTTTGACAAAGGCTCATCAATGTGAAAGAACTAGCAGCAGCGTTGTTCGCGTTCGATATCTACAAATAGAAAGGAAAACATAGATTAGAATATGAATCCGTAATTATCACCCAATAAGAAAAATTAGGGCTAGGATCCAACAACAATATTTACATATTAGAAAAGGGATGCCATAATCTAACATGCAAACAATATGAAGGTAAGTGAATGACGATTCACTAATTCTCCACCATGAAAACCTAACTTTAAGTTCTAAATGAATTTGAGAATTCCTAGGTTTGGATGAGATTCATTGAAACATTTCAATGGCATGTTTAAATCTCGATATGCCCCTCTTGTTTGTGACTGGGATACCGAGGATTACAAGGCAGGTATGAATTACCATGCAAAATCACAATGTGCCTTCATTGTAACGATCACCCATTCGATGTGCCGGTAAACCACACACGCTCCAACGAACTATGACAAATAATGAATCACCCTTTGCCGCCTTCGCTTAGAACCAATTAGTGTGCCGGTAAACCACACACGCTCCACTAACTTCTTAGCAAGGTGCAAAGTGTAATTTCATGGGATTGCATCAATTCACTTTTCCTAAATTAACTAAGATTGGGAAATTTTTGAAAAACATGTAGTTACTTTGTATTTCGTATTATACTTTTAATGATAGGATGAGGTTGCCCTATCCTACCCGTTCGGCTAACGACCCTCCACCGATCAAGCAAGCGGTGGGTGTGAGTGTACACCCATTAAGCGCCATTTTATAGGCCGCAACCTTATACCCACCTTATAGATCAGCTTCGTGAATGAGGCCTACTAACGGTAAGACTAGCATTTTAGTTATACATACATATATATATATATATATATATATATATATATATATATATATATATATATAATATTAATCTTGTAATATTATATTAGTATAGGGTTGTATTTTAAACTTGTAAAATTCTAGGGTTTGAAATTTAAATTTTTCTAAATTAAAAAAAAAAACTTTTAATCACAAAACATAAATTTTTAATCACAAAACATAAATTTCAAAACTTGTGGACAAGTTTTAAACATTTAAAACATGGAGGATCAAATAACAGATAATCTCAATTAACAATTAATTCCATAATTATCCATATTTGATTTATTTAATGATTTCTTGCAAGATAATTACCAATTTAATCAAAATAATTAATTAATTATCACATAAGGAAATTAAATATTTTATTAATTGATAAATCGCTTTAGCGGAGGTGCCGATTTCCGTTGCCCTAGGGGTCTATTTATACTTGTAAGGCTCCTAGGGTTTCACCCTTAAACCCTAGTTGGATAATCTTTCCTTAAAGCAATCCTAATCCTTACCTAAGATAGCCTTGGACGAATTTGAGGCTATCCCAAGCCCTAGAATCCATCCATCCTCTATCCAAGAAGGATTTACAGCCCAAAGTGTAACTATCAAACAATTGACAGTTTATACCCTCTTATTTAATTAATCTCTTTAAGTCACCAAATTAATACCAATTAATCTATGACTTATATTAATCAAATAAAAATATTATTATTCCTTATATTACTCTCATAATATATTAATAATATTTATTATTTCATAATAAATCATCCTATCAAGTTGCTATGGTGAAGGCAACCCAAAAGGACCATGCACAATCGGGTCAAATACTTGCCTAATATAGTTGCAGCCTTAGACACTATTCCAACAACTTCCATATCCCGCAAATGGTGCACGGGATACTGTGACAACAGTACGTGTGTCAGGCTACGTGTAACTACCATGTGTGATGTCAGGATTTTTCAAAATAAACGCGCCTAATTAAAATCTTATCGCTATAAAAACCGCCATTTCAATTCTGTTCGTTCATAAAAAAGCATCAATCCCCTTAACCTATTCTCAGAGTTGATAGTAACTATTCGGAATTATGAAACTATACTTTTTGAAAAATCATGTGGATTTTCCTGCAAGAGTTTGCCAAAGATAAAGAAATAAAGCAAATTATATCTGGGAATCTGTGATGTCAATTATAAATCGACATAAAAATAGTTGGATCCTGGGCAATGATCTCTACCTTTGGAGTCAAGAGAGACTCGGAAGTGTCTGTGTGGTATCTCACTAAATTACGATCATTTGTTTGTTGAGTAACAATGAAAGGATTCTTTTCATTAGGCTTTAAAGGGTAGCTTTAGCTTCAACCAAATTCCAAAACTCAACATAAGTCAAAAAAGCTTGGAAGAAGTACTTGTCTGACCAGTATAGCCATAATAACAAGTGTGCTTTGGATTTATGTAAGTGGATGGATAGTGTAGAAATCTCAAGAAAAACAAAAACCGGATCTTTTGGAAAGATAAGCTTGGGTTGAGAGATTTTCGTAAAGATCATTAAAAATTAAAAATGAGATTTCAAACAAGAAAGATATGGACCATAAAGGTTTTACTCGTAAATTTAGTGGTGAAAATATCTAGAACGGTTTCATTGTTCACTGTCAATGTAGAAAGAGGTTTTGGATTTTAGGTTTCACCGAAATCGTGGTGATAACGGTTTTAAGATCATAAACACATAAGTTGTGTAACCATAAACCTCAATGGTAACTGTTGAGTGTCTCGAGGGTTACAATTGTGAAAGCGGATGTGATGGAGAAATAGTAAGACGGTTCCAAAGAAGGTGTACCTCTGCTATAAACAAATGACAAAGCAGTCAACTCTTAACTCATTGTGAGAAAAGTAAGGTAGCTCAATGACTTATGTGAATAATTAGCCTGAGTGGGAAGAAACAATCGGAGTGAAAGTTTCATTAAGGCTTCAACATGGAGTCTAAGAGTCTGGGGTCAACATGCAACAATATGCTTCTAGGGACACTTAGTTATTACAAAGTTTCAGAATTTCATACTTGCCCCATCCTTCTGAATAGCGAAAACAAGGAATTGTAATCATAATTGTATTCTCAAAGTAATACTAAAATAAAGAAAAATAAATAAAGAAAAATATTTTTGTAATTTTGGATTTACTAAAAAAGATAAAACATAAATAAAGAAATATTTTTGTGATTTTGGGTTTTCGAAAAAAAAATAAAGAAAATATTTTTGTGATTTTGTGATTTTCTAAAAAAGAAATAAAAACAGAAATTAAAATTCAAAAACACAGATGAATAGTGTCTTTCGAACCAATCTGAAGCTTGGAATTAGTTGGAACAAACTTAAGATACAAAGGATACAAGATATTATGAATCACCAGATGAACAGTGGATTCCGAGGGGTTCCGAGGGCTCGGAGCAGTTCGGAACATGAACAGTACATTACAAGGCATTCTGAGGGCTCGGAGCAGTTCATAATAAGAACATTGGTTTTCTTTACTATGCAGTTTTTGGTACAGAGTCTGCTTCTATCATTCCTAAGCCTTGTAGAATTTGATTAAAGGTTGGTTCAGGTAAGTCTTTTGTAAAGATCTCTGCTAGTTCATCATAGGATCTTACAAAGTCTACTTTAACATTTCCATCTTCTATGTGATCCTTAATGAAATAATATTGCAGTGCAATATGTTTCGTTTTTTAGTGTTGCACTAGGTTATGACAAATTCGAATTGGACTTTCGAAATCATAGTAGAGAGGAATCCTCTTCATATTTATCCCATAATCTTGAAGTTGATTTTGAATCCATACAACTTGAGAAGTATTCAACTTCATTGATCATGATGCCGTCGCGATGTATTCAACTTCTGCAGTAGAAATGGATACACATGCCAGCTATTTGATTGCCAATTGACAAGTTTGCCATCTAGAAACTGACATCCACCAGAAGTGCTTTTACAATCGAGACCGCAACCAACAAGATCAGCATCAGAGAACGCTTGAACAAATAATCTGGAGTTGGAAGGATACCAAATTCCGAGAGAGGATGTTCGTTTTAAGTATCAGAAGATGTTCTTTACCGCAGTCAGATGTGGTTCTCGTGGATTCGTCTGAAACCTGGCATAATAGATGTCACACACACAAACTGAAACCGCATAAACGTTCGTGGGTAGAGGATATCATATTTAGTATCACAACACATGCACCATCGTAATCAAAGCAACAAAAAACCATTGAATTAATATGAAAGCGTTTACAAAGTATGTAGTCCACAAAAGTTAGAATCCAAAAGTAAATAACAAAACAAGACATGAAGCTACTATACTCCATCTTCTAAATCCCAGTGCGCGTACCTGTCTACTAGTTTCCTGAGAATACAAGTTATTTTGAAAGAGTAGATCAGAATTTAAATTGGTGAGTTCATACGTATTTAAGTAATGAAAAGTAGGTTGTAAGTTCTTTTAGAAAAGTTTGCCTATTCCTCCAGACAATCCTATATTTTCTGATATGACGAATGATGTAAAAATGACTCTACAATTACTTCTATGAGTACTAAATGGATACAAGTTATATACAATTTAGAGTAAACAGACAATCGGTTATGTGAATCTGCCATAAGCCCACAACCAAACAAGGAACAGGCAATGAGGCGGAAGTCACGCATCCCATTGTTTGTTAGATCTTCACTATACATAACCCTAGTGTATTCATTTGGTACATACGGAGTTAACTGTAATAGTTCTTTATATTTGATGAAAAAATTCTTTAAGAAAATCATATATTTCCTTTAGTAAAAATAGTAACCACAACAGTTCCTTCTATAACCACTTAGTTTATACAAGCTATATATAATCTAATATCGAACGGGCATTTAAATCGGTGAATCTGCCCTAAGCCCAAACCCAAACAAGGAATAGGAAGTAAGGCGGAAAGCACACATCCAAATGCCTATCGGATATTAATTATATATAACCCTGATGTATAAACTAAGGTATTATAGAATTTACCACTAAAGGTCCTTTAAGTTATACTGGTTTAATAAAATGAATTAAACGGAATATATATATATATATATATATATATATATATATATATATATACATATATATATATATATATATATATATATATATATATATATATAGCTTGGTGTATAAAGAATGTATATATAGCTAAGATCGGATAGATAGTAGACTGTGTGAATCGGCTCTAAGCCCACAAGCAAATAAGGAACAGGAAATGAAGTGGAAAGCACACATTCTACTGTCTACCGGACCCGATTAATATATATCCCTGATGTATCTACCGAGGAATCATAAAGTTAGCATTATAGGGCCCCTTCTAACTGAATGTACTAAGACTCGACTGTTCTGTTTGTCTTTTGTAATGATGTAAGTTTTCCCAAGTTTAAGACTATCTTTACTAGAAATTAGTTTGCACTACTTTTTATGTGAGAAGATCACTATATGAATGTAATGGGAAAATGAAAGTGTACGGTAGTGTTGTATAAGGTAACTACTTACCACTAACTACCTTAAAACCAGTTTGTTAATTAAGTTTAAGATGTTATGTGGTTATAACCATACTGGTCGACAAGTGTTAAACACGACGACCTGCTGGCATCGAAATTGATGTGACATTTGTCGCCCCTTGGCCTATCGGCCAAACTGTAGCGAACAGTGGGGATGCAGGCTTGTTAGTCTCGTATAGATCTACACATATAATTTCCGTTCTCCCTCCAGGAGACTCTGGTTACATAACGCGACCTAACAAGTATTTTGGTAAGCCGTGAAATAGTCTCACATTAATGTTATCTTGTTTTTATTATCGTATGTTCCTTTCTGTTCTTGTCATTGTATGTTCTAAACCCCTAAACTATACCTATTATAGTTTACTAGTATGTTTCTTTTGAACTGTTTCTGATTTGTAGAAAAGACTTGATTATCTATTGAGTTATAATTGTACTTTAAAAACACAGTTTATAAACAACAGGGTAACATAACTTTAAAAGAGTTTTTGAAATGATTTGATCACTTATAAAGCATAAGAAATCCTTTGAAAGGATGGTTATCATAGATAAACATGAACATACTATCATTGTGTTCAACTTGTATTCCCCCCCCTTAAAAGCATTTAAAACATTTAAAATATTTATTATAGGGGTATGAACTCACCTTATGTGGGTGACTCAATTGAAGATTTGTGTAAGGATGAGAAGTTCCACGATATAATTCCCAAGACACAAACGAGTCCTAAATGACATATAATGGCATGTATAGGCCTGTAATTAGAGTTTAAAACAACTAACATGCACAGAAACAACCTTAGGGAGTAGGAAACACTTGAAATGAAGTGTTACAATCACATGTGATTGTATTAAAGGGTGTTTACAACCACATTAAGTGTGTTTACGGCCACACACTTGACTTTACGGCTTCAAGAAGTGTTTATGGTCGTAAACACTTGAATATGATGCATTTTGGATATTGATTCACGCTTATAGGGTGTTTGTATCATGAGGATACAAGATTTTCTAATGAATAACAAGATGATAGAAGTGTTGGATTAATGTCTAAGTCCATAACTATAATTCGTAAGACTTGACCCGACCCGGCATGGTCCATTTGGGTTGCATACCATCATGCACTTGGATAGACTATAATGAGAGAAATAAGACACTTATGGTTATTAATATATTATAAGTTCTAGTATATTAATAATAAGAATAATAAGATTATTTAATTAGTATTGATCAAGATTTAATCTAGGATTAATTAAGTGATCAAAAGAAGACTAATTAAATATATGGGTTGATTGTGTAAATCATCCATACTTGTATAGTGGGCTAATGCTCCATGGATAATCAAGTTGGGCTAAAACCCATAGGATGGTCCATGGATGCTCCATGGTGTATTTGTACCCATGGATCATGGAAATGAAAGGCCATGTCAATTAGGGTTTACATGGTATAACCCTAACTATATAAGCATCTTATTCTTGACCAAAATTGACCACGAGTGTGTGAAGTGAAAGGGCTAGCCGATTTCATGAGTTGTAGAGTTCTCTCAAGTTATTCTAAGTGTTTTGGTGATTGTGATTCCATTTGAGGCTTCCACACTATTGGGGCTAGGCACTCAAGCTTCATGAAGACTTTCTACACCAAAGAGGTATGTATTCTATCTTGCTATAGTCATTGTTTTGTATGCTAGATTAGGATAATACCTTGGAAGTTCTTATTTTCATGTATAATAGAGAAAACATAGGTCCAAGGTATTTAGGGTTGCATGTACACTTAGGAGTGTTAGAATGCTCAAAACCCAACAGTGGTATCAGAGCCAGGTTTGTTTTCTATTATACTTGATGCAAATTGCTGAAAAATGCTGAAAAACTCGATTTTTTGGCTTTCTGGGCACTGGACTCGCCTAGTCCACTGATGAACTCGCTGAGTCCATGAGTAAAATCATCCTACTCACCGAGTAGGTTCATGCACTCGCCGAGTAGGAGCCCCAGACAACATATTTTCGAGGTTTTTGGCTAGAAATGGACTAGGAACATTACCCCAAGTTGTTTTTGAACCTATAAACTTGTTTTTGATGTGGTAATGTTCATGCTAATCCAATTTCAAAGATAATTGTCAATAGATTCATGTTTTGTATTAGTTTAAGGTTTAGACTAATTACATGAAAAAGTTTGATTTGAATTATCTTGTTCTTATGAGTTGCTTAGATTAACAGAAAGTTGAGTGAAATAGTTGTTTTCAATCCAAATTAATCTAAGAGTTGATTCTAAAATGTGTTTTTGTAACTTGTCCTCAAGTTATATGAAAAGTCACATTTAAGTTTCATAAAACTCATAAAAGTTGGCAATGGTTACAAAAGATGAAGAGTCTTGTCCTTAAGTTATGGAGGTTCAAGAGTCACTTCATTAATAAATAAATAAATAAAGTGTAACCTAAATTAATTTCATAAGTTATAAAATAAAGAAAAATTAATTCTTTTATTAGTTTAAAGTCTTCCATAACTTGTCCTCAAGTTATGGAACTTGAAGAGTTTTTGGATTAAAACTACTTTAAACACATAAATCATGGAATTAATTAGTTTTGAATAGTTTCAAAACTTGCCCTTAAGTTTTGGAATTTGAAAAGTTTTCCCATGAATACTTTAATTCCAAGTTAGCCCTTAGAATTTTAAGAGTTAAAATTCAATCCTTATATTTATAATATTATAAGTTAATAATATATATATATGTATAAGAGTAAAGTCAGTCTTACCGCTAGTACGCCTCATTCACGAAGCCGGTCTTGAAAAGTTTAAGATCACTCAGGCCCTAATGGCAAGGCAAGGTCTAGGTGTCGTCACATCTTGGAGATGTAGTCACATATTGACAAGCCGGGAGAGTTGGGTGTCAAAGTCTTGAGAAAGTTGGTGGTTCAATCACTTTCTAAGTGTCACACCCCAAAACCAAGAACGGCGGAAACGTTCTAGGGCGGAGGACGTCATGTTTAATATCAACAACAATGTAAAGTAGTAAACAAGCAACAAAATCATCCATTGCATTAATAAAATAATTATTATACAATTGTATTCTGTCAAATTTTTGATAAACACTAAAGCATAAATCAAAATGAAAGATAAGTCTTGAATAAGCTTCATCTTCCTTTCTTCTTGCGTCGGTACCTGTCTATGATGACCTGAGGATACAAGTAATTTTGAAAGCGAGTATCAGCAATAAAGCTGGTGAGATCATAAGTATTAATGTGTCTTAATTTGTATGTAAGTATTTGTAAGTCTATGTATTGTAAGAATTTGTAAATGTATATGAATTGTAAGCGTTTGAAAAACCCTAGAATCCCTATGATTCCTTCTAGTATGTGAAGGTGTCTTCTACCAAGACCTAACAGTTCTCTGTGTGTGTCTCTTGTAAGAGTATGTGTTTTTCCAAAGTATAACTATCATTATCCAAAAATATAGTTTGTACAATTTTGTTTAAGTGAGGTCATCACTAAAATATGTACTGGAAAAATTAACGTAGTACTAAATCGTAGCTCTAAAAGGGCTACTAATTATCAATAGATAGTAACTACATTACCGTGCTTCCTATGAAGAATTCATTAGGTGAATGCAATAGGAAAGAAATGGTGCTATGGTGTAGTGTCGAACTACAACCGTACCTATTACCTTAAGTCTAGGGTAATACTTCCAAGTACCACAGTATTTGGATATATATATATATATATATATATATATATATATATATATATATATATATATATATATATATATATGAGTATATATATCAGTACACCGATACTCAACTTGCCTTATTTGAGGGATAAGGTATAATGTGATGTCTAGATCCCAGACTGTTTCGCTCCCCTATCAGAGGGATTTTAGGACCTACTCACGACCCCTGCATGAATGCAAGCCGTGGGCATCCACATTACTATGATCATGTATACTCGATATACCAATCACAATTGTAGTGTGATTTATCAGTATAGTTAGATCCTGAACTGGTTCTGAGCTATAGCCCCTAGTGGCGTCTGTTCTATGTATATGTATATGTATATGTAAGCGTATTCATGTAAGTGTGATCATGAAATTGTACACTGGTGTACTGAAATGTTCTACGTGTGCTAGCTGAAATATGTGTTCTCTCTATCTAGCAAGTATTGTTACATAAGTGTTCTAGTATATTTGTATATGTATTGACTCGTGAATGAACTGACTCATTGTATGATATCGCGTTCTAGTACTGGTTCTAGTATCTTCCTGAACTACCCATATGGTAGCTTACTAGTAATCTAAGTAGTACGTATGGACGTGGATGTATACCCTTGCTACCCAAGGGCATAGGATGAACTGGAAGGGCCTTTTATGACTTTATACTTACACATGATATATAACAAATATTTAAACGACTTTCGGACGAGTACCCAATATCCCACCAGACCACATCTCAAGCGCGAAAAGGAAATAGGGTGGATAGCCTTCCTAAGCCTTTTAAACATTCCTTATATAACTATACATATAGAGGCATGCAATTTTATAATATCAAGCATAAATAAATTTAGTAACATTTGAAATATAAATATTAGTCTAAAGAAAGATTGACTTGATGTCAATCTATAAAACAATTTGAGGCATAAGTTTGATAAAACAGTATAAGTACAAAGAACATTTGTTTGATAAAACAGTATAAGTACAAAGAACATTTGTTTGAAAACACAGTTGTAAATGAGTTTGAAATATGATGACAGAGTAAGAAGTACAATGTAATAAGTAGTTGAAAACATATAAGATGTTTATAAAAATTATTTGAAGGAAAACTATTTGGTAAAACGGCTAATGAGTAGCCAAATCTTTTGAATGCTGTATATTAATCACTTGTGATTGATGTAATAAGTAATATAATCCAACTTACTAATCACATGTGATTGACATAATAAGTAGCATGATTCTACTTGTATCCCCCCCCCCCCCATAAAACATTTGAAATAGTTTAAAACATTAGTTAAGGGGTATGAACTCACCTGCAGTATGTGACTGGAAATGAACGGGCTGTTATCGTACGGAAGGATCGGACAAGTGCATGGTGTCAAGTGATGACTTAGACACACACAATGATCCTAATTACATATGAAGACATATGTATATAAATAATTAGTGATTATAACACTAATTATACAAGTAACAACATTTAAGCGCGAGGACAACACTTTTGGTCAAGTGCTAGGAGGCAAATGGGTCGCAATAAAGGAGTGCAATGCCCCTAATGGAAGTTTAAGGTCAAAAGGCCATAATCATTAGAGTTTACGGCCCAGGGGAGTAAGCTCCTGGCCGTAAACTCTCAAACAAGCCATGAAATGGAGTTTAGAAGTACTACAACTTTAGAGGGGAATTGTTTCAAGGCTAGGCAAGAGTTTAAGGCACCATATTGACTCCTAAGGGGAGTTTACGGCCCAAAGACCCTTTTCCCTTGGAGTTTACGGTCATAAACTCCCTTGGGAGGGTTCTTATTGTCTTTTCAAGTGTCTAACAATTCTAGGAACAAGTCTAGGCTTCAATACTTGGATTAAGGGAGGTTTAAGGCACTAAATGGGACCATTTGATGGAGTTTACCGCCATAGAACTCTTTGGGCCGTAAACTCCCTCACACATGAGGTCCTAAGAATTTTAACTAGTGCATATCTCCTCTAAGTACTTGCCCTAAAAGTTTCTTGGCCTATGGAAGTGTTTAGGGTGTCCTTTGACCCCAGTTAAGGAGTTTACGGCCCAAGAAATACTCTTGGCCGTAAACTCTCAAACACTTATGCTTTTTATGTGCTTTCTAGGTCCCAAACACATTAAGGTACATGCCAAAAATGAATACTAAGCCTTAGGAAGAGTTTAATGGCATTTTGGAACCTAAAACTTGGAGTTTACGGCCCAAGGAGTTTCTTGGCCGTAAACTCCCTTATAGAAATGATTTCTAAGGGTTTTGATGGCATAAATCATGAGTGTAAAGCTTCTAGGTGTTTGTTCTAAGGCTAGGGATCACAAGGCACTCATTTGTGCCCTTTACTTGGAGTTTACGGCCCAAGAGGTGGTTCCTTGGCCGTAAACTCCTCAAACTAAGTGATTTTGATTTGTTTCTAGCCTCCAATGATCATACACTAGGTCCTTAGTTAGTTGCCTAACACGAAAATGGGACTGTGTGGCCTTTAGGCTTGATTTTGGAGTTTACTCCCCAAGAACGTTCTTGGGCGGTAAACTCCCGGATCTTGTGTTTTGGACATGTAATCAATGTTATAAAGCATATAACAAGTATTAAAACACATTTAGGGAAGTAGACTCACAATCTGGGATAAAAACCCGAAGATCCGTGAGAGAGTATTTGGCTTTTCTCTAATTGGAAATCAAATAATGAACCAATTTGGTTCAGAATTCTATTTATAGTCCAGAGATTTTTGGCAGAAAATATTTCTATTCTCGGAATGGATTCTAATGACCTAGAGTAATGGATTTACAGTGTTGCACAAAATCCTAGTGCAACCACTCTCCTAATAACTCCTTAGGTGTAAAACCCTAAAACTGCCAAACTTATTCCAAAAGTTTGAATTTTCACTGTATCTGCTCTACTACTATGGGATTGAAATGGTTTGATTTGAATGGAAAATTTCGGGTTGTCACATCATCCCCCTGTTAAAGGGAATTTCGTCCCGAAATTAGAATTTAGGCAAGGAAGTATGCACGAATGATAGAGACGTGAGAAGGAAACTTCCTAATCGATTGGTTCTAGCGCACTTAAGTGAAATCGGGCTCTCGGTTGGTATCCCAACGAACCTTCACTAATTGGCGACGGCGTTGTTTCGTCCACTTGACCTCTCGGTCGAGGGCCACGACAGTTCTGATACGAAGGCAAAGATCTCGACGAATGGACTTGGAAGAGTCCAAACAGAAAGGTATGGTTTCACGATCGAGATGCGAAGAGTAGAAAGTACGTTACTGAGTTCGTGGAGTAGGTTCTAGTTTGTGCGAGGGACAGGACAGATTCTGATAAGAATCTAAGAAGTCCTGTCAACTATGGATTTAGCTTTTCACGCTTTACGAAGCGTATTAAGCCATTCTCAGAGTGAGTTATCCTAAAGAACTTGGTCACTCACTCGGATTCTCGGAGGTTCCTTTTCCTGCGTAACTTCCCAGTCAAAGGCTACACCTTGTTGGGTCGAATTCGTACGAGTTTATGAAGCTTGCGAGGAGTTCTGAATGAACTAAGGCGGTAAGTCGGTAAGACCTAACATTTGGCGAAAGCTGTCGGCTTCTCTGGTGTTGATGAATACTCAAATGTTTTGGCAACTGAAAGAGTACCCAAAATTTCTCACATTACTAACAATGTGTCCTAGAAATTTGACTCTTCAGTTTCAAAACTCAAGCCTATAGAACTTTGCTAGAAGTTCCTCTGTAGGAAATGTTTCATCGGTTTTCTTCTTACTACGTGTAACGCCCGTAGATCCGGGCTAGTCAATTTAGAGGCAATAGAGGTCGAAAACAACTTTTAGACAAAAGATTATAATCTTAACCAAGTTTTAGTATATGTCACGAGGTTTCCGTACATATAAAGAACGCCGAAATCCGAGTTATAACGAAGAAGTTATGGCCCGTCGAAGTTTTACGGCAAAACCGGCACGGCACCGGGAAACGTAAATAGTGAATTTACGATAGAGCGAGATTTAGCCTTAGCGATCTCAACAGAAGTCGTAGAATATGTTAAACTAAGAATATCGATAAAAAGAACGCCCAAATCTGACTTCGTATGAAGAAGTTATGATTTTTCGAAGTTTCGGACTAGGAGTGTACAACCCGAAATTCGAATATTAAATCGAGCGGTTTTTAGCCGACACGACCTAAACGAGAATCGAAGATCTCGTTGAGAGTAGCGTAACGAGAAAAAGATGGGCGAAAACGGATGTCGGATGAAGAAGTTATGAGGATTTAACGGATCAAATCGTGTCCCGGCCCGTTAATAATATAAAATTTAAAATCGAGCCAAAATTAGCCGACGAAGTCTAAACGAAAGTTGTAGAGTACGTTCCCACCTTCGCGTGGATATAAAGAACGTCGAAAACGGAGCTCGTATGCGAAAATTATGATTTTTAGAAGTCGAGAATGCAATTTGCGAAGGCTGATAAGGAGCTGATGACGTGGTGCATTGTGGGCCGTCCATCGCTGATTAGATCTCGCCTCGGATGAAGAACACGTCGCCCTCGCTTACGCCCCGCGTCCGAAGCCAGTACGCGCCGCGTACCCTCGCCCTGATCTATTCCGAGTGACTACGCCCCGCGTAGGTCCGAGGTACGCCCAGTGTACCAAGGCCTCGCAGGGCTATAAAAAGGGGCCGAGATTTCTTCATTCTTCACACCATTTTTCACTTCTCTCTCTACATATTTTCTCTCTCTAAGTGCTATAAACCCCCCTAAGCCCTAGTTAAACCCCTAGCACCCTAGGGAAGCCCCGAGGCTCCCGGAGTCCCGAGAAAAAGGAGTTTTTCGGTTTCGAAACGCTGCTCCAATTAAGTTCCGGTTTTCGATAAAATTCGCTGTAAGTGTGCTACGCTTACGCAATTTTTTATATAGCTTTCAAATAATTATAGGAATGTTATTAGGTCCTTAAAATAATTATTTGGGCTATTATTATGAGTTATATTGAGCGTTATTAACGCTTAATAATAGTCAGACTAATTAATTTGTCGCGGTTATCGTTAAACTAAACCCTAGTGGTATCGGTACTAGGTTTTATCGAAGGAATATCGTTTTGAGAGTATCGAAGCGCTGTCCGAGTGCTGAGTCACCATCTACTCAGGTGAGTGCATAGTTACTTTCAGCTTACACATAGATATGAAGTATTTTACGTGCTGTGTGTGTATATTATCTGTATACTTGCTATCTATATTGGAAGAACGTTTTATACATGTTTTCAGTGATTCAAACTGTATAAGTATTTTATATCTACATAATGTGCGGGGTAAAACACGGGTAGATATAATAGTTGCTGTGTGACAAAATAAAATAATGAGATGCCTCGTTATAGCTGTTCTTGATGATCTAGTCATCTAGCGGAGTATAGATGACAACCACGGACTATTCTAGACAGTCCAGTGGAACACTAGCAGGCTCGCAACCTGTAGGTGTTTATTCGAACTGTGTGTTTAACCGAACTGTGTGTTTATTCGAACTGTGTGTTTATTCGAACTGTGTGAACTGTGTGCTCACCAGGTATACTCCATCCCAATGATAGTCCTTTGACTAGGTCCCTTGTGTTAGATGTTTTAGGGACGTAATGTGAGGATAACGGGAATGGGTAATTGGGTTGATTGTTTGATGTTTAAAAATAATAATTATATTATTGTGGGTTGAAAACCCTATGTGCTCACCAGGTTTCCCAACCTGACCCACTCAGTTTATTTATATCACAGGTGTTGATATGAAGTCACATTACACAGAGAGATTTAAAGAGATGTAGATCACTAGTGTAAATAATTGTAAGTTCTGTTTATGCTTATGTTTCTGTATTAACGATGACATCCCAAACGTTTTAAAATGGAATAAATACATTTCTTCGAAAATGTTTTAATAACGTATTTACCATGTTTTTCTGGGAACAAATTCCGCAACATTTTTATAAAATGAAGTACTCTGATTTTTATAAAGCATAAACAAACCGGTCTTTTTTGGCCGTGATTTTGGGGATGTCACACTACGAGGGTAGATAGGTAAGTCATTTCATGGAGAGACGACGAATCGATCCTAAGTAAGAAAGACGTAACCCTATTCATTTAGCTCATGAAAACCATGGGCGTACTGGTCCTATCCGAAGGGTATCACTACAGACTCGAGGCGTCCGCATCGAATTCGGAAGATAGTCTCCCAGACATCCTTCCCTAACACATCGAACTGGTGATATTCGGATCTTAGGTCCATTCTTGGAAGTAGTTCTTTCCTTACGTGTGCTCAACTATTTTGTCTATGTGAGGCAGAGATCACGATTTCTATGAAAATCTTGACGGACTCCTCGATATCCGAGGCACATACGATGCGATCCATCGATCTCTGGAAGAATCTGACCGGGGTTCTCGAGGGTGAGAAACCTAGTCTTCTAATTCTATTTTTGTGTAGTTCGCCGGGTTGTTCGTACTATTCTTGTATCTCCGTGGGTGTTTAAACTATAGGGTGATCTGTTTTCGGGAGTTGTACTGGGTTCTAAGTTTATTCACATGACGATGTGATTACTCGTATACTTAGGCAGTTTCTCCGTCCTGAAGTCCATTTTAGAATTCATACATGGATTTACGATCACAATTTCGTGTATACGAGTCGTATATAATTAAGATTGAAAAGGTAGTCGAATAACTGATTCTTCCTTACCCTCACATCCCAAGGAGGAAAAGAGTTAAGGCGGAATCATCAATTCTAAACCTATAGAACCTTGATTACATAACACTCTTATGTATACCTTCCTCAGTGATAGATCATCTGCATGCATCCCTGGATTGAACTTGACGTACTGCATGAGTGGTACTTCGGGGATTTCTTCGGAAAGAAAAATAACTAAGAGGTACTCCGGGAATGAGTACTTCGGCGTTCTGATATGACGGCTTCGCTGGAAAAGTGATCTAGAAGATGGGGACGTACGTCTGAAGCTGTTTTTGCGAGGATCAAATTTTAAATCGAGTCGTATGAAAATTTCGGAATCATACAGAAACTTTTAAAGGCATTAGAATTAACATAAGACGGTTACAGACAGAACACAACTATGCAACCATGAACAGAGTTACAGTACTTTAAGTTTACCCCAAGACTATTGCTGCGAATAAGACATACTACAAAAGACAAGTATACGCAGCACGAGAATTCCTATACAGACAGGATCTCGCAAAAGGTAAGACTCTAGTTGCACTAGTTCTAATTAGTTTTTAAGTCTGCTACAACGAAACGCCCTAAATACATTAACGTGGTTCCTGAGCAGGCTCTCCTGCAGCTGTGATCCTGAGAATCTTCCCGTCTGCGCCAGAGTTCTGCGTTATCGGGCAATCCTTCTGAAGGTGTCCAATTTCACCGCATTGGTGACATATATGGACAGTACCCACATTAGTGGTGGAAGTGAAGTGTCGGGTAGGAGTTATGGGAACACGAGTTCTTTCCTTGTTTTCCTTCTTTGGGCAATCTCTTTTATAGTGCCCAAACTCACCACAGTTATAGCAATTTAGGCTGGCCCTAGTGGTGGAGGTAGCTCTACAGAAACGGGCGATGTGCCCTTTCTTGTTGCAGTTCACGCACTACAAGACTCGGCACATTCCCTCGTGGTGGAAATTGCACCGGTCGCACTTCGGGAGTGTTCCCTTATATGGTCTGCTCGGTACTGGGATGGCAGAGGTTTGTGGCTGCTGCCTGGCCATTTTTTGAAACCGTTTGCGTTTCACTTTGGATTGACGTTTTCTTTTCTTGTTCTCTGTTTTCTGGCTTTGCGAGCCTGTGGCTGTTACTGTTGAACGACTTCCGGGGTGGATATCGCGATTGGAAACTTTATTTCCATCAGCAGCATTGACCGTGCTGTTAGCGCTATGGTGCGCCATGACCGCGGTTACGGCAGCCACTACGGCAGCTGTAACTGCCGTTTGAAAGGTGGCGGCGTCCATCGGAAAAGTAGAGGTCTCGTTGCTTGGCTGGTTGTTTCCGGATGACGACATGATTCTGTAACACGAAAGAGTAATGATTTGTAAGCGATTCTAGTTGACCCTGATGTACTTAGATTATTCATGAAAAGAGTAAGTGTATGATCTCGAAAGTTTGACCTACATCCCTATGATGCAGTCCCGGTAAAGAAGGAATGTATGTTCGTAGAATGATCTCAAGACGTTTGTCGTTCGAGCTGAGGTATCGTGGGTTGGTGAATAACAAGATCCAACCATTGAAAGAGACTTGGAAGTGTCTCTTGGAATAAATCACCATAGTCCAATGACTTGACTAAAGTATGATTCAGATAGGCTCCAATGAAAGTAAGATAAAAGTACTTGAATGAAGAATGACACAAAAGTTAGCCGGCTGTCAATACCTTTGATATTCACGATGTAAAGATTCAGGAAAATGACCTTGTAAAGGTCTTACATCATATCCTCAGAAGATAGTTCCTGACAGCATAAAGACCTAACTAAAGTACTTACGGAACAAGATAATTTCATAGAAAATGCCACATCGGGCATAGACAGAAAAACATGATTTCCTTCTATAAGGGAAAATAAAGTAAAGCGTCTACTACGGCGACGGTCATCCCTCTGGTGAACTCTTAGTTCAACCAATTGACGTTCCACGTCAAGTAGGTGTCTTTTGTACACCATCTGGCGTACTTGGAGCTCTTTGACTTCGGCTCGTGATTCAACCAGTGTTTGCAACAGGGTTTCATGGTTTCTCTCTGATCTCTCGTGAGCATCCTCTAGATGAATGGTGTGGAGGGTATGCATCTTAGCATGGGCGACTTCTTCTGAAATTTGATGTAGGGCCGTCCTGCCGTGAATCTCATTTCTGGCCTCTCTGCGGACCAAGATTGGCAAGACTATATCTGCTAAGCCCTCATTGCTCAAGTCGTAGAAGCTTCGGTCGCCGTCAAATAGCATAAACTGATCTTGTCATTGGCTCCTTGTTTCTAAGCATTCCACTCACTCAGGGTCAGGCCATTAAAAGCCGGAAAAGGGTTAGGAATTGAAACGGGAGTTACTCGAGGTAGGTTCTCAACCTCTGGCTCGGGGTTAGCATCATAAGAAAAGTATTCATCACGGTGATCATCCAAGGGGATAGGATGATCATTCTCTGGTTCTTCTCCAAACCAACCAGCTATGACTTCATTCAGAAGATACTGGTTGTCAAGGGGATGGAGTCCAGTTATGATTTCTATGCAAGAATTTAGGGAAAGAAGATAATTATTAGACGAACTATCTACATAATTATTTTAGAAAATCTTCATTAGTTACATCGCTATTTGTGAAGTGCATACCAGCTATGTGTAATCTAAACAGGATAGACCTTCGAATAAGTGACCTTAACTCCTTATTCACACAGCATAGGGGTAAGGCAAAATTACCACAGATTCTGAGTCTATGACATCCTAATTACATGTAGCCTCAGTGTATCCACTTAGCAACTATTAACTTAGTAATGAAGATCCCTTTTTAATTCTCAAGTATAAAGTACTTATAGTAACACCAAAATACACCTATAGTATTTTAAATTTATTGTTATGTTCTATTGTTCTCATTGTGGTAGGGTTGGTAAGATTTTAGCATTGTTGCAACCACACACATAAACTTAGGCACATGCTAGTCAACCCTCGGATAATATAGGCGATCAGGCTATATCTTCCCAGTTTTGACCATATGTCTCTAAGCCCACTTGTGTTGCCCAACAATCGTAATTCTTTTGTACTGCCCTAATGACATTGATTTTAGTATGAATGCAGCACGTATACTTACTTAAATATTTTACTATTTATAGTATAAACTCTTAGTCAGAGTATTTTTAATCCCTTATGTATTTATAGTTAGTATATCTTTTATGGGTTGATATACTTAATTCACTATAAACAATGCTCTGATACCAATCTGTCACACCCCAAAACCAAGAACGGCGGAAACGTTCTGGGGCGGAGGACGTCATGTTTAATATCAACAACAATGTAAAGTAGTAAACAAGCAACAACATCATCCATTGCATTAATAAAATAATTATTATACAATTGTATTCTGTCAAATTTTTGATAAACACTAAAGCATAAATCAAAATGAAAGATAAGTCTTGAATAAGCTTCATCTTCCTTTCTCCTTGCGTCGGTACCTGTCTTGATGACCTGAGGATACAAGTAATTTTGAAAGCGAGTATCAGCTATAAAGCTGGTGAGATCATAAGTATTAATGTGTCTTAATTTGTATGTAAGTATTTGTAAGTCTATGTATTGTAAGAATTTGTAAATGTATATGAATTGTAAGCGTTTGAAAAACCCTAGAATCCCTATGATTCCTTCTAGTATGTAAAGGTGTCTTCTACCAAGACCTAACTGTTCTCTGTGTGTGTCTCTTGTAAGAGTATGTGTTTTTCCAAAGTATAACTATCATTATCCAAAAATATAGTTTGTACAATTTTGTTTAAGTGAGGTCATCACTAAAATATGTACTGGAAAAATTAACGTAGTACTAAATCGTAGCTCTAAAAGGGCTACTAATTATCAACAGATAGTAACTACATTACCGTGCTTCCTATGAAGAACTCATTAGGTGAATTCAATAGGAAAGAAATGGTGCTATGGTGTAGTGTCGAACTACAACCGTACCTATTACCTTAAGTCTAGGGTAATACTTCCAAGTACCACAATATTTAGATATATATATGAGTATATATATCAGTACACCGATACTCAACTTGCCTTATTTGAGGGATAAGGTATAATGTGATGTCTAGATCCCAGACTGTTTCGCTCCCCTATCAGAGGGATTTTAGGACCTACTCACGACCCCTGCATGAATGCAAGCCGTGGGCATCCACATTAATATGATCATATATACTCGATATACCAATCACAATTGTAGTGTGATTTATCAGTATAGTTAGATCCTAAACTGGTTCTGAGCTATAGCCCCTAGTGACGTTTGTTCTATGTATATGTATATGTAAGCGTATTCATGTAAGTGTGATCATGAAATTGTACACTGGTGTACTGAAATGTTCTACGTGTGCTAGCTGAAATATGTGTTCTCTCTATCTAGCAAGTATTGTTACGTAAGTGTTCTAGTATATCTGTATATGTATTGACTCATGAATGAACTGACTCATTGTATGATATCGTGTTCTAGTACTGGTTCTAGTATCTTCCTGAACTACCCATATGGTAGCTTACTAGTAATCTAAGTAGTACGTATGGACGTGGATGTATACCCTTGCTACCCAAGGGCATAGGATGAACTGGAAGGGCCTTTTATGACTTTATACGTACACATGATATATAACAAATATTTAAACGACTTTCGGACGAGTATCCGATATCCCACCAGACCACATCTCAAGCACGAAAAGGAAATAGGGTGGATAGCCTTCCTAAGCCTTTTAAACATTCCTTATATAACTATACATATAGAGGCATGCAATTTTATAATATCAAGCATAAATAAATTTAGTAACATTTGAAATATAAATATTAGTCTAAAGAAAGATCGACTTGATGTCAATCTATAAAACAATTTGAGGCATAAGTTTGATAAAACAGTATAAGTACAAAGAACATTTGTTTGATAAAACAGTATAAGTACAAAGCACATTTGTTTGAAAACACAATTGTAAATGAATTTGAAATATGATGACAGAGTAAGAAGTACAGTGTAATAAGTAGTTGAAAACATATAAGATGTTTATAAAAATTATTTGAAGGAAAACTATTTGGTAAAACGGCTAATGAGTAGCCAAATCTTTTGAATGTTGTATATTAATCACATGTGATTGATGTAATAAGTAATATAATCCAACTTACTAATCACATGTGATTGACATAATAAGTAGCATGATTCTACTTGTATCCCCCCCCCATAAAACATTTGAAATAGTTTAAAACATTAGTTAAGGGGTATGAACTCACCTGCAGTATGTGACTGGAAATGAACGGGCTGTTATCGTACGGAAGGATCGGACAAGTGCTTGGTGTCAAGTGATGACTTAGACACACACAAAGATCCTAATTACATATGAAGACATATGTATATAAATAACTAGTGATTATAACACTAATTATACAAGTAACAACATTTAAGGGCGAGGACAACACTTTTGGTCAAGTGCTAGGAGGCAAATGGGTCGCAATAAAGGAGTGCAATGCCCCTAATGGAAGTTTAAGGTCAAAAGACCATAATCATTAGAGTTTACGGCCCAGGGGAGTAAGCTCCTGGCCGTAAACTCTCAAACAAGCCATGAAATGGAGTTTAGAAGTACTACAACTTTAGAGGGGAATTGTTTCAAGGCTAGGCAAGAGTTTAAGGCACCATATTGACTCCTAAGGGGAGTTTACAGCCCAAAGACCCTTTTCCCTTGGAGTTTAAGGCCGTAAACTCCCTTGGGAGGGTTCTTATTGTCTTTTCAAGTGTCTAACAATTCTAGGAACAAGTCTAGGCTTCAATACTTGGATTAAGGGAGGTTTAAGGCACTAAATGGGACCATTTGATGGAGTTTACGGCCATAGAACTCTTTGGGCCGTAAACTCCCTCACACATGAGGTCCTAAGAATTTTAACTAGTCCATATCTCCTCTAAGTACTTTCCCTAAAAGTTTCTTGGCCTATGGAAGTGTTTAGGGTGTCCTTTGACCCCATTTAAGGAGTTTATGGCCCAAGAAATACTCTTGGCCGTAAACTCTCAAACACTTATGCTTTTTATGTGCTTTCTAGGTCCTAAACACGTTAAGGTACATGCCAAAAATGAATACTAAGCCTTAGGAAGAGTTTAATGGCATTTTGGAACCTAAAACTTGGAGTTTACGGCCCAAGGAGTTTCTTGGCCGTAAACTCCCTTATAGAAATGATTTCTAAGGGTTTTGATGGCATAAATCATGAGTGTAAAGCTTCTAGGTGTTTGTTCTAAGGCTAGGGATCACAAGGCACTCATTTGTGCCCTTTACTTGGAGTTTACGGCCCAAGAGGTGGTTCCTTGGCCGTAAACTCCTCAAACTAAGTGATTTTAATTTGTTTCTAGCCTCCAATGATCATACACTAGGTCCTTAGTTAGTCGCCTAACACGGAAATGGGACTATGTGGCCTTTAGGCTTGATTTTGGAGTTTACTCCCCAAGAATGTTCTTGGGCGGTAAACTCCCGGATCTTGTGTTTTGGACATGTAATCAATGTTATAAAGCATATAACAAGTATTAAAACACATTTAGGGAAGTAGACTCACAATCTGGGATAAAAACCCGAAGATCCGTGAGAGAGTATTTGGCTTTTCTCTAATTGGAAATCAAATAATGAACCAATTTGGTTCAGAATTCTATTTATAGTCCAGAGATTTTTGGCAGAAAATATTTCTATTCTCGGAATGGATTCTAATGACCTAGAGTAATGGATTTACAGTGTTGCACAAAATCCTAGTGCAACCACTCTCCTAATAACTCCATAGGTGTAAAACCCTAAAACTGCCAAACTTATTCCAAAAGTTTGAATTTTCACTGTATCTGCTCTACTACTATGGGATTGAAATGGTTTGATTTGAATGGAAAATTTCGGGTTGTCACATCATCCCCCTGTTAAAGGGAATTTCGTCCCGAAATTAGAATTTAGGCAAGGAAGTATGCACGAATGATAGAGACGTGAGAAGGAAACTTCCTAATCGATTGGTTCTAGCGCACTTAAGTGAAATCGGGCTCTCGGTTGGTATCCCAACGAACCTTCACTAATTGGCGACGGCGTTGTTTCGTCCACTTGACCTCTCGGTCGAGGGCCACGACAGTTCTGATACGTAGGCAAAGATCTCGACGAATGGACTTGGAAGAGTCCAAACAGAAAGGTATGGTTTCACGATCGAGATGCGAAGAGTAGAAAGTACGTTACTGAGTTCGTGGAGTAGGTTCTAGTTTGTGCGAGGGACAGGACAGATTCTGATAAGAATCTAAGAAGTCCTGTCAACTATGGATTTAGCTTTTCACGCTTTACGAAGCGTATTAAGCCATTCTCAGAGTGAGTTATCCTAAAGAACTTGGTCACTCACTCGGATTCTCGGAGGTTCCTTTTCCTGCGTAACTTCCCAGTCAAAGGCTACACCTTGCTGGGTCGAAGTCGTACGAGTTTATGAAGCTTGCGAGGAGTTCTGAATGAACTAAGGCGGTAAGTCGGTAAGACCTAACATTTGGAGAAAGCTGTCGGCTTCTCTGGTGTTGATGAATACTCAAATGTTTTGGCAACTGAAAGAGTACCCAAAATTTCTCACATTACTAACACTGTGTCCTAGAAATTTGACTCTTCAGTTTCAAAACTCAAGCCTATAGAACTTTGCTAAAAGTTCCTCTGTAGGAAATGTTTTCATCGGTTTTCTTCTTACTACGAGCGTAGATAGGTAAGTCATTTCATGGAGAGACGACGAATCGATCCTAAGTAAGAAAGACGTAACCCTATTCATTTAGCTCATGAAAACCATGGGCGTACTGGTCCTATCCGAAAGGTATCACTACGGACTCGAGGCGTCCGCATCGAATTCGGAAGATAGTCTCCCAGACATCCTTCCCTAACACATCGAACTGGTGATATTTGGATCTTAGGTCCATTCTTGGAAGTAGTTCTTTCCTTACGTGTGCTCAACTATTTTGTCTATGTGAGGCAGAGATCATGATTTCTATGAAAATCTTGACGGAGTCCTCGATATCCGAGGCACATACGATGCGATCCATCGATCTCTGGAAGAATCTGACCGGGGTTCTCGAGGGTGAGAAACCTAGTCTTCTAATTCTATTTCTGTGTAGTTCGCTGGGTTGTTCGTACTATTATTGTATCTCCGTGGGTGTTTAAACTATAGGGTGATCTGTTTTCGGGAGTTGTACTGGGTTCTAAGTTTATTCACATGACGATGTGATTACTCGTATACTTAGGCAGTTTCTCCGTCCTGAAGTCCATTTTAGAATTCATACATGGATTTACGATCACAATTTCGTGTATACGAGTCGTATATAATTAAGATTGAAAAGGTAGTCGAATAACTGATTCTTCCTTACCCTCACATCCCAAGGAGGAAAAGAGTTAAGGCGGAATCATCAATTCTAAACCTATAGAACCTTGATTACATAACACTCTTATGTATACCTTCCTCAGTGATAGATCATCTGCATGCATCCCTGGATTGAACTTGACATACTGCACGAGTGGTACTTCGGGGATTTCTTCGGAAAGAAAAATATCTAAGGGAAGGGGTATGATTTTTGATAAAGTTTTATCAAAACAATCTAGTATCAGAAATCTGAACTTTGGTAAGAAAGTCAATGAAGTATTGATTTCTAGAAGTCCAGCTGATTTCTGAGTACATGTCAAAGCTAGTGGGAACATAAGTGTTATGCTAATAATCATCATGTTAGTGGGAGCATGATAATTATGATAAGTATTGCAAGTTAGCAATGTTAATTATAGAAAACAAAAGTTTCAATTGGGAAAGAGTTGTTTTGCTATAATTAAGGGAGAGGAAATTATACTTTATCTCAAATCTATAAGCTTAGATCGTGAGGTTTTAATCATTTAGTCAAGGATATATATATATATATATGAATTTCATGTTGCAATGGCTCAACATAAGGAAATTATGTATATGAGTCCATAATTTGCGTTCTAAAATTCGATTATGATTACGGCATCCCTTTTCATAATCTGAATTATGAGAACTTGCCAAATAGAAATAGAAACGTTATAGAAAAAGATTGGTTTAGTCTTTATGTGAGACATCATGAATCGTGTCCCATATGCTTCGGATATAGGATCGATTACATGTGCTATATTCATTCTTTCTAAAATTTTCCAAATGCCTAGGGCATTAAGAAGGGAAAAGGTTTAGATCTGGATATGACTAAAAGGATTAAACAATTGTCGAGGACAATCTAAGGTTTACCAAAGATTGGTTGCTCAAGGACAGTTGGAAGTATAGTGATAATTCTGGAAGGACCATATTGACATAATCTGTAAGGAGGCAACTCTTGTTCAGAAGTGATAGTCAAAATGGAATCTGGAAATGTTTCAAAGTTAGAATTTTTCAATCTGTTTAAGATTAGGAAACTTAATGCAAGAAGGATGTTTCCAAGGAGCTGATCTCCTTTGGAATACTCTGTAATGTTTGTTGTCAAGTCTTTATGACTTTGTGCATAATCATTACAAGAGGATCAATGCATATAAGTTTAGAATCTAACAGATTTCAGTAAATGGCATGAAATTGGAATTCTTGCATTTGCAGTAAGGATTTGGGAGTGTGAAAAGAGAATCATTGAAGTTATGTTCAATGGATCTAGTTCACAAAGTAAAGATCATAGACAAACATAGTATGCATACTTGGTGTATGGCATGACTAGTGTTTAGAAAACATAGTGTGCATGCTTGGAGCATGGGACAACTATTGTTTTAAATTCAAGAATAAAGTTGATAGCTGAAACAGTATACAATGAATAATGTGTAATCATATGGTGATAAATAAAAGGTGTTTTATTTATGTTCAAAGGGTTGATACCATATTGGATTCAATTATTATTGTGTTTCATTTTGCAGGTTTTGACTTCCCGAATAAACTATGTTATTCTTCCCGAATGACTAAGTTATTCAAACCATCCACATTCGGTCATATGTTGGAAGTAGATATGAATTAAGACCGTCATGGGTTGGCTTGTAGAGGTCTAAGGTGTTGGACAAAGGGCTACAACACTCATGAGTGTTCATAAGTTCTGAATATTGGATTCAACCCGCGCTCATTGGAATCACTTCATGGATTTTATCATGAGTGATCATGAGACGATAATATCTTATATTCTTCAAACCTAGAGATATGAGTTGTTACTATGAGTTGATAGTACATTGATTGCATGAAAACGCATTTGGTAACTCGGTGCTATAAAACGTGCCTTTGTGTATGATTCAACAAGTAGTAGAACAAGCCATATGAGTCGAAGTTTATCCGTTCCTTTTTACCTTCGGGATAAAAGCAATATCTGTGGGCCCCTCGATGATTTGATGATGACAAATGGAAGTGCTCGGCCGGGCCAGGACTGATTTGATTTGTTCAATTGGTCAGTCGTCATAAATCGAAAATAGGGAAACAACAAATGGACAGAGAGAATGATTATAATCCATGTCTCAATCCATACGATATCTAGAATGGAGGAATATATGATCCCTTATCTAATGGACAAGTCATTGACAAAGGTCAGAGTTCATCTACAAGGTCAGAGTTCGACAGAAGCTTTTGAGAGCTACGATTGCCAGTTGGTTCCTGAAGTCATACGCAATAATAGTTTTAGACTTATCCAAGTGGGAGACTGTTGGATTAATGTCTAAGTCCATAACTATAATTGGTAAGACTTGACCCGACCCGACATGGTCCATTTGGGTTGCATACCATCATGCACTTGGATAGACTATAATGAGAGAAATAAGACACTTATGGTTATTAATATATTATAAGTTCTAGTATATTAATAATAAGAATAATAAGATTATTTAATTAGTATTGATCAAGAATTAATCTAGGATTAATTAAGTGATCAAAAGAACACTAATTAAATATATGGGTTGATTGTGTAAATCATCCATACTTGTATAGTGGGCTAATGCTCCATGGATAATCAAGTTGGGCTAAAACCCATAGGATGGTCCATGGATGCTCCGTGGTGTATTTGTACCCATGGATCATGGAAATGAAATGCCATGTCAATTAGGGTTTACATGGTATAACCCTAACTATATAAGCATCTTATTCTTGACCAAAATTGACCACGAGTGTGTGAAGTGAAAGGGCTAGCCGATTTCATGAGTTATAGAATTCTCTCAAGTTATTCTAAGTGTTTTGGTGATTGTGATTCCATTTGAGGCTTCCACACTATTGGGGCTAGGCACTCAAGCTTCATGAAGACTTTCTACACCAAAGAGGTATGTATTATATCTTGCTATAGTCATTGTTTTGTATGCTAGATTAGGATAATACCTTGGAAGTTCTTATTTGCATGTATAATAGAGAAAACATAGGTCCAAGCTATTTAGGGTTGCATGTACACTTAGGAGTGTTAGAATGCTCAAAACCCAACAAGAAGAAATACTCAGAGTTTGGATTACTTTAAGATGTTTACGGCCCAAGAATAAGTGGGTGTTATTGGTGTTCTTGGTGTTCGTGGTGAAAAGATGAAGATTTGAAGATCTTGAAGGAAAAGTGATGAATTCAAGTTTGTGATTTATAGGATTCATATGATCAAGAAGATTAAGTAGGAAAATGGAGGAATTACTTATGTTTTTTTAAGAGAAATGATGGATTCCCTTGATGATACTTGAGAGAGTTTGAGTGTTCTTGGTTGAAAGAGGTGAGAAATGAAGAATAAATGAAGGAAACCTATACTTATCATGGGAGTTCACGACCACCAAGAGGTTACGGCTGTAAACTCTAGTTTGCGGCCATAAACTCCTTACGATGGAGTTTCCGGCTCTCTTTCAACCCAATGAACTTAAGCTGACACACCACTACACACAATCCTTAAGTGTACTAGGCTTCAAACACTCAAACGGACCCTTAAGAATGCTAAAAGATAGTAGAAACAAGTCTGAAATTTGATTGGATTGATTGGCTATATCGGATAGAAATTTTCGGGTTTTCACACCATCCCCCATTAGATGGAATTTTGTCCCGAAATTAGCTTTCTTAGTAGTACTCCTGGGGTTGTGCTCCTCTAAATGGCAGAATACTCACTCATAGAGTTGGGCAACTTTTCCCTGACGCTCATTATAAGATTCATACTTGGTCCATCTATCATCACCTTGTGTATACAAGTCGTATATAATTAAGATTAGTAAGATGGCCAGATGTACGACTCTACCCCAGGTCCACAACCAAACAAGGAATAGGATATGGTGTAACAGCACGGAATCTCAGGTATTGTTAAATTATGTTTTTGGGGTGATTAAAGAGGGGACTCGGCGAGTTGGAGCCTAGACTCGCCGAGTAGGATCGCAGACTTGGTCGCGGGTTCGCGACTGGACTCGACGAGTCCAGATATGGACTCGGCGAGTCTACGCTGTTTAGCAAAAACCCTAACCGTTCAGGTTTGGGTCGTATATAACGCACTATATGCCGTCATTGTTCGTCTTTTAGTCGATTGAGAAGAACCCTAAGCGGCTGTGGGCATCTAGAGCAAGATTGAAGGCCATTGGTGACTTGAAGAAATTGTGGTGCAAGGAGGAGAAGAGTTTTGGCTAAAGGAACTGCAAGGGATTCGAGTTCTGAAGTTTGGGGACACAGAGAGTGCGTTATTCAGGTAACATTTCGGATCATTCCTGTTATATTGATGTGTGCATGGATCTAGGGTTTATGGAACCCATTTGGTAGTTAGATGTATTATTACCTTGTTACCCAAACGAATATAACCATGTATTAGGACCTTTAGAGGTCCAGAAGGTCCCATGCTTGTGTATTTCAAAACCATACTTATCCCAGAATGCAGTTTGAACGGTTGCATGGCATAGACTCGCCGAGTCGATGAACAGGCTCGGCGAGTAGCTTGAAGATTAACTGGGACTCATCGAGTTGTTCTTCAGACTCGGCGAGTTGAGTCGGGGTGGCCCTGCGATTCTTCCAGGAGTAACTCGTCGGGTCAAGGAGGATACTCGACGAGTAGATAGGGAATCTCAGAGAGTTGGAGGACGTCTAGACTCGCCGAGTCGCCATGGCACTCGCCGAGTCCGGTCGAGTTGACCGTTGACCGTTGACCGTTGACCAGAGTTGACCTAAGTCTGACTTCTTAGGGATAGTCACACTTAGAAGATATAAGTGTTAATGAGAGATATGTGATGTTATAGGGAGGTTGTAGCTCGTCGGATTGTGCACGAGTGATTTCAGGATTTGCTAGCTTTCAGCATTTACGAGGTGAGTCTTCTCACTATACTGTACCCGAAAGGGTTTGACTGTGTGACCGGAAGGTCAGATATGATATGTGATATGTATGCTATATGTAGTAAGTTATTTGTTGTATGTGCTATGTGTGTTTTGTGGGCCGGAAGGCGATTATGTTATGGGCCGGAAGGCGATTATGTTATGGGCCGGAAGGCGTTGTGTTGAGGACCGGAAGGTCAGGGCCTGGAAAGGCGTATGTGCGTAAGTGTATTTTGGGGGACTCACTAAGCATTTATGCTTACAGTGGTTATGTATGTGTTTCAGGTACTAGCGAGGACCGTGGGAAGGCGCCGGCGTGATCGATACACACTGAAGAATGTTTTTATGATCTTGGGATTTAGACAGTTTGTAATTGACATGACACTTAAATTATTTATGCCTTGTTTTGGATGAAATTACTCTATTTATAAAAAAGAAAATTTTGTTTGAAAATTTGCGTTGTAACATATGGGGTGGAAACACACATAATAGATCTGCATAACTCTAATTATATACCACCCTCGCGTATACACTTAATAGTGATAGGTAGGCTCTATTCGTCCTTAGCCTCTATGCTTGAACTTGATATCTTGGACGAGTGGTAGTTCGGGAAGTTCTGTTGTGTATCCGGTGGCAAGGTTTCAGAGGGCAAGGTATTCCTCGCATGAGTACTTCGGGGTTTAGAATACAAGAGATAACATTGAGGCCTAGGTCAGGTTTTCGTTACGAATGACGAGCGTTTCATAAATTTGACGGTCAAGGTGATAGAATTTCGATACATGTGAACTTAGTATGGTGAGGACCACGCTAATCCATGACAAATGATGACAACAGACTCTTTATAAAAACAAAAGTTAGGCCGATTTGAAAGAAGCGTTTGCTATACAATGGTGTATTCTGAGTGTGCTCGATGATGTATTCTGTGTAGACTTTCTAGTGCTTTCTATTTCTCCTTGATATTACCACTTCTGCAAATCATACCGCAATGAACGAGTACAAACAGTGAAAGTGCTTTGATAACTAGAGTCGATACTCTATATTATGATCCTCATGGGTAACTATATGATCGCCTGACATATACAAGTTATGTATAATTAAGATGAATAAGAAAGTCAACTGAGTGACTCTGCCCCAAATCCACAACAAATAAAGGAACACGAAGTAAGGCAGATTCACTCACTCTAAGTCTGCAAAATCTTAGCTATGCACAACCTTGATGTATATACTAAGCCTTTATAGCTCCCCTGTATGGATCTTTAGTTCTCTTACGAATGATGTGACTTATTCAGATGAGTGAGTTATTATAATTACTTTTAAATTTTTCCCCAAGTTTTAATCTTATATAAATATAAATTAAATTTTAAAGCAACTCTTATTTCGAAGACGTACCGTTGGTCGCTGGGGACTCCAAGGTTGTTTTTCATGCGGTGATCATCATAATTCGTCCGTTCGCTCTGGATTTCTTCGTTATCGGGCAGTCCCTCTTGTAGTGCCATGTCTCACCACAGCCATAGCAGGCCTGGTTTACTTCTACTCTGGGGACGTAGGAGATCGATTGTGCCGGTGCCCTGCAGAACCGGGCAGTGTGCCCCTTCCTATGGCAATTCAGGCATTGCATTTCCCGACATACTCCGTTGTGGTGGTAGTTACACCCATCACACTTTGGGAGAGTTCCAGCATATCGACTAGCAGGTGTTGGAGTAGCATGTGTTGTGGCGGCGTATATAGTAACCACTGATGGTACCTGTGGGGTTTCCAGTGTTGTTCACTCCTTCCTCTTGTTCCCTGACTTTCGTTTATATTCCCCTCCCTTTGATGGCTTGGGAACCGGGACCACCATGCCATCGCGGACTCCATGGTCAATGAGTCGTTGAGTCAGGCGTTTGGCACTATCGAATATAGTTAGGTTAGAAGACAATATATATCCTTGAATTAGGGTATATAAACCCCAAATGTACCTTTCTATCTTCTTACTTTCTGGGGTAACCATCTCAGGGCATAGTGTTACCAAGTCGCTAAACCTGTCAGTATAGGTCACTATGTCTGAGCCGATCAGGGTATGCTCCCATAGTACTTTTTCCAGCTTTTGAACTTCGCCCCTAGGGCATTACTCTTCCAGCATCATCTCTTTTAGGTTCTCCCAACCTATGGAGTTAGCCACTGATAGGGTCAGTGACTTAACATGGCTATTCCACCATGTTATGGCTCTATCGGAGAAGGTGCAGGTAGCAAACTTAACTTTGCTCCCTTCTGGGCACAGACAGATTTCAAAAACCGAATCTGTTTTCTCGAACCATCGCATCAGAGCAATGAATCCCCATTTCCATTAAAGGATTTGGGTATGCAGTTCATGAAGTCCTTGTACGAACATGCCCGTGTGTGTCTACGGGTAACTATGGGTTAGTTAAGTGGGTACCGCTACCAGTTCTGTTGGTACCACTTTCGCTGATGTGAGTTAGAGTAGTTGTTACTGCGGCTGCTATCGCTGCTTGGAAAGCAACAAGATTGAAATGTGGTGGTGGATTCTCTGTTGCGTTATTGACTTCGTGCTCTACAGGTCTACCATGAGGCATCTTTTTCTAAAAATAATACCAAGATGATATGAGAATAAGTCCATAGCAGTCGTTATAAGACGAAAGTTGAATGAAAAGTTATCCTAGTTCTGAGTGTATCTGGTTCTGACTTTTATAGGGTTCTGTAAATAATTCATAAAGGGAGTCTATATAAAATAAACTTTATGAATCTGAAGTGGCTATCCTCAAATGAATTTCTGTAAATTGAATAACTGATACTGGCTGCATGAAAAGAAAGAATCCTAACACACAGTGTGAGTAGTGAATTCACTAGCTCACTAAGTCAATTGAAGGTTATTAATTATTAGTGTGACATATAGGACATTTTAGTTCCTTCGTCCGATCCTTTCTTGGAAAACTCTTTTTGAATCTCTTTTTGTTTCTCCTTGACTCCTCTTTTGACTGCTATGATGGAGTGGTTACATTTATCAGGGATTGTCGTACGAGAAAGGAAGTGTCTAAAGAATCTATGAGATTAAGGGTAACATTATGGGGTGATCCTTACCGGGTCCTCCTATAAGTGCGCAATGTATACAAGTTGTATATAATTTATGATTAAATAGACCTAAGAATAAGTGGTCCAACTCCAAAACCACAACCAAACAAGGAACAGGAAGTGAAGCATAGATCATAAATTCTAAGTCTATAAAATCTCAATTACATAAAACCTTGGAAGTATACACTCCGGAATCATAGACCTACCTGAAGCGTCTTTTAAGATCTCACATAAGTTATTTATCGTTCCTAAAATACTCCTATGGTATTTTAATGTAATGAACATGGTATGTTTTAAAATTGTTGTTGTCTTATAGTATCATAAAATACTCCTATAGTATTTTAACTTTATGTTCTGATCTAGAAATCCCTTGAATAGAATAGGTAAGTTTTAAGTCTGTTGCAACACCACATCACTATCAAACACATGTCGGTCACATCTCAAATAAATATAGTTGATCAGACTATATTGATCCCATATATGATTACATAATTGTCCAGGTTTGACTGCAGTGTTCAACCTTTAAATACTTATGTTCTATTCTTCTTGTGATAATTGTTCTAGTATGTATATATGTATAAGCATGTATGTATACTTTTATTAAGTATTGTTATATATATATTCTTAAAATATATTATTATCCAGAGCAATTCGACCCCCATTGTATTTATAGTTGTACATCTTTTATAGGTTGATATACTTAGTTCACTAGAAACAATGCTCTGATACAATCTGTTACACCCCCAAACCGAAACGGCGTAAAGGTTCAGAGGCGGAGGACGTCATGTTTAGTATCACAACACATGCATCATAGTAATCAAAGTAACAAACAACCATTGCATTAATATGAAAGTGTTTACAAAGTATGTGGTTCACAAAAGTTAGACTCCAAAAGTAAATAACAAAACAACACATGAAGCTAGTATACTCCATCTTCTGAATCCCAGTGCGCATACCTGTCTACTAGTTTCCTGAGAATACAAGTTATTTTGAAAGAGTAGATCAACATTTAAGCTGGTGAGTTCATAAGTATTTAAGTGATGAAAAGTAAGTTGTAAGTTCTTTTAGAAAACTTCACATGTTCCTCCAGAAAATCCATAATTTTCTGATATGATGAATGAAAGTAATAATGACTCTACAATTCCTTATATCAGTACTAAATGGATAAAAGTTATATACAATTTAGAGTAAATAGACAATCGGTTGTGTGAATCTGTCGTAAGCCCACAAGCAAACAAGGAACAGGGAATGAGGCAGAAGTCACACATCCCATTGTTTGTTAGATCTTCACTATACATAACCCTAGTGTATTCATTTGGTACATAGGGAGTTAACTGTAATAGTTCTTTATATTTGATGAAATTTTTTTTTAAGAAGATCATATATTTCCTTTAGTAAAAATAGTAACCACAACAGTTCCTTCTATAACCACTTAGTTTATACAAGCTATATATAATATAATATCGAACGGGCATTTAAATGGGTGAATCTGCCCTAAGCCCATACCCAAACGAGGAATAGGAAGTAAGGTGGAAAGCACACATCCAACTGCCTATCGGATATTAATTATATAGAATCCTAATGTATAAACTAAAGTATTATAGAATTTACCCCTAAAGGTCCTTTAAGTTATACTGGTTTAATAAAATGAATTAAACGGAATGTATATATATCTTGGTGTATACGAAATGTATATATAGCTAAGATTGGATAGATAGTAGACTGAGTGAATCGGCTCTAAGCCCACAACCAAATAAGGAACAGGAAATGAAGTGGAAAGCACACATTCTATTGTCAACCGGACCCGATTAATATATATCCCTAATGTATTTACTGAGGAATCATAAAGTTAGCATTATAGGGCCCCTTCTAACTGAATGTACTAAGACTCGACTGTTATGTTTGTCTTTTGTAATGATGTAAGTTTTCCCAAGTTTAAAACTATCTTCACTAGAAATTAGTTTGCATTACTTTTTATGTGAGAAGATCACTATATGAATGTAATGGGAAAATGAAAGTGTACGGTAGTGTTGTATAAGGTTACTACTAACCACTAACTACCTTAAAACCAGTTTGTTAATTAAGTTTAAGATGTGATGTGGTTATAACAATACTGATCGACAAGTGTTAAACACGACAACCTACTGGCGTCGAAATTGATGTGACATTTCTCACCCATTGGCCCGCCGGCCAAACTGTAGCGAACAGTGGGGATGCAGGCTTGTTAGTCTCGTATAGATCTACACATAGAATGTCCATTCTCCCTCCAGGAGACTCTAATTACATAACGTGACCTAACAAGTATATTGCTAAGACGTGAAGTAGTCTCACATTAATGTTATCTTGTTTTTCTTATCGTATGTTCCATTATGTTCTAGTTATTGTATGTTTTGAACCGCTAAACTATATCTATTATAGTTTACTAGTATGTTTGTTTTGAACTATTTCTGATTTGTAGAAAAGATTAGATTATCTACCGAGTTATGATTGTACTTTAAAAACAAAGTTTTATAAACAACAGAGTCACATAACTTTAAAAGAGTTTTTGAAATGATTTGATCACTTATAAAGCATAAGAAATCCTTTGAAATGATGGTTATCACAAATAAACATGAACACAATATCATTGTGTTCAAATTGTATTCCCCCCCCCCCCCCCTTAAAAGCATTTAAAACATTTAAAAGATTTATTATAGGGCTATAAACTCACCTTATGTGGGTGACTCAATTGAAGATTCGTGTAAGGATGAGAAGTTCCATGGATTAATTCCCGAGACACAAACGAGTCCTTAATGACATATAATGGCATATATAGGCATGTAATTAGTGTTTAAAACAACTAACATGCATGGAAACAAACTTAGGGACTAGGAAACACTTGAAATGAAGTGTTACAATCACATGTGATTGTATGAAAGGGAGTTTACGGCCACACACTTGAGTCTACAGCCTCAAGAAGTGTTTACGGTCGTAAACACTTGAAGATTATGCATTTTGGATCTTGATTCACGCTTATAGGGTGCTTGTCTCATGAGGATACAAGAGTTTCTAATGGATAACAAGATAATAGAAGAAATACACACACTTTGGATGACTTTAAGGTGTTTACGGACCAAGAACAAGTGGGTGTTATTGGTGTTCTTGGTGTTCATCGTGAAAATATGAAGATTTGAAGATCTTGAAGGAAAAGTGATGAATTCAAGGATGTGATTGATAGGATTCATATGACCAAGAAGATTAAGTAGGAAAATCACGGAATTACTTACATTTTTTTAAGAGAAATGATGGATTCCCTTGATGATACTTGAGAGAGTTTGAGTGTTCTTGGTTGAAAGTGGTGAGAAATGAAGAATAAATGAAGGAAACCTATACTTATCATGGGAGTTCATGGCCACCAAGAGTTTACGGTCGTAAACTCTTGTTTGCAGCCGTAAACTCCTTACGATGGAGTTTCTGACTCTTTTTCAACCCAATGAACTTAAGATGACACACTCCTACACACAATCCTTAAATGTACTTGGCTTAGAACACTCAAATGGACCCTTAACAATGCTAAAAGATAGCAGAAACAAGTCTGACATTTGATTGGATTGATTGGATTTACCGGATAGGAATTTTCAGGTTGTCACAATAGAAAATATAAAACATGATATCTAGATGACTAGCTGTTATGTACATTAAAGACCCAATCATTTGTCAATAAAGAGTCATATTCGTTGTTGGTTTGTCCAAAGATGTTGTCAGCTTCATTTCCAACGCCATTGGAAGCTTGACCTTTGAATCTCCCACCATTATGAACTTCACAAGGTCTTCGTGTAGGCTTCTAGGTTGGTGAAAATACCCTCTGAACTCCGTCTAATATTTAAAACAAGGAAAATCTTAATTGGATCTACTAAGCTCATCTCAAATTTAGTTTCCATCAATTTTCAGAATTCAGCTATTAATTTAGGATTAGTGGATCTGAAAATGATGTCATCAACATAAATTTGGACAATCATTAGATGGTCACCATCTTTTTTAAGAAAGAAGTTTAGGTCAACTGAACCTTGTTTAAACTTAGATTGGTTTACGAAACAAGTATGGGTTTCAGACCGTGCACTTGGTACTTGTTTTAAGCCATACACAGACTTATCCAAGATGTAGCAGTAATTTGGATATTTTTCATTCATGAAACCTAGTGGTTGTTTCACGCAGTCTGTCTCTTCTAATTCAATATTCAAAAACATACATTTCACGTCCATTTGATAGAATTCAAAATTCTTGTGCGCTGCATAGACAAGGAGTATCCGAACAGATTCTAGCCTTGCAACTGGTGCGAATGTTTCTTCATATTATATACCCTCCTCTTGGCAATATCCTTTCACGACCAAATGAGATTTGTTCTGAATTACATTGCCTGCATTGTCAAGCTTATTCTGAAACACCCATTTTAATCCTACGACAAATCGATCCTTCGCAGTTAGAATCAATCTCCATACTTTGTTACGCTCAAACTCATTAAGCTCATCTTGCATATCTTGCACCCAATCGTAATGATCAAGAGCAATCTTTACAGTTTTAGGCTCAATTTTGGAGATGAATGAATTAAACAAGAAAAATGCCATTTTTGAAAATAATACAGTTTGATGCACTTTTTGTTGAGCTCTTTTAAGAACTCTTGAAGAAGCTGATCCAACCACTTGGGATTTAGAATGATCTTTGTTCGAATTGGCCAATGGTGGATAGTTCAAAACAAAGTATGGATCCAATTCTGCACTTACGTTTTTGAATTTCGATTTAATGTTTTAGTCATTATTTTCAATCTCATTCTCCCCTGGAGGTTTGCATGAGAGTCTACGTTCGAAATTTGATTCTCCCCCTGGATTGGAATATCGTTGTAGACTTATGGATTTGAATTCCCCCCCCCCCCCCCCCCTTTAATAGGTGTATCGGCTGTGGAGGCTGATGTAGAGCCCTCCCCTTGAACTGGATCATTAGAAGCTTGTGGTGAAGGTGGAATTTCATAATCCTTCGGAGTATCAGAACCCTTTAGAATAGGTGGCTCATTTCCAAGATCTTTGGCAGCATCATCAATGATTTTCTTTAATTCATCTTCCTTATTATCTGGAGCATTTGATTATGAAGAAATGGCTTTTTTGGGCTCATCAAATAATTTCCTGAATCCTCATAACGATTGAAAGAGGAATTGTCATCGGATTTGTCGAAGGAAAGATTTCCTCAGCTTAACAATCAGTCTTCTGAGAATTCTAGAGATAATTATCATCAAATGTGACATAATAAATTTCTTCAATCCTTTTGAATTTCTTGTTCAGAACCCTGTATGCCTTAGAAGTAAAAGAGTACCCCCAGAAAAATCCCTTCGTCAGCCTTTACGTCAAATTTGTTCCGTTGTTCTTTTGAATTAAATATGAAACACCTGGAACCAAAGACATGAAAGAACTTAACGTTAGGTTTTCATTTATTTAGAATCTCATAAGGAGTGATAAGGAATCTCTTATTAATTAGAGATTGATTCTAAGTGAAACAGGAAGTTCCGATAGCATCTGCACAAAAATATAGTGGAAGGATCACAAAAGATAGCATAGTCCTTGCAACTTCACAGAGAGATAGGTTTCGTCTTTCGACGACACTCTTCTATTGAGGAGTTTAAGGAGCAGAGAAGTTGTGATAGACTCCTATTTCAGTAAAAAATTATTCAAACACTTGGTTTTTGAATTCAGAACTGTTATCAATGCGTACGTTTCGAATAGGCTTTCACAAATTTAGCTCGATCTGCTTCATGAAGTCCTTTAGTTTTGAAGTTGCATCTAATTTTTGTCTAAGAAAATAAACCCAAGTAAATCTAGAAAGATCAACAACTATCACTAGAATATACTTATTACCACCAATGCTCTCAATGGCAGATGGGCCACAAAGATCAATGTGTAAAAGTTCTAGCGGCTCAATTACTTTGGTGTTTACAATAGTCAAGTGACTTTTACGACTTTGGTTTCCCAGCTCGCATGCAGCACATAGATTTTCCTTCTCAAACTTCCAAAGAGTGAGTCCTCGCACAAGATCGCCAAGTACAAGTTTGTTGACATCCTTGAAATTTAGATGCGAGAGCCTTCGGTTCCATAGCCAACTATCATCCGTAGATGCTTTCTTAAGTAGGAAAATGGAAGGCTTCCCGGTGATTGGTTTTATGTTCAAAGGAAACATCTCTCTCTTTCTTTTAGATTTCAGAAGCACTACCTTTGTGTTCTTCTCAATGATTTCGGATCCCTCTTCATCGAATGATACTTTCATCCCTGTACCTACTACCAATTGCAAAGCGCTTATCAGGTAATGTTGCAAGCCTTCCACATATGCTACATTCTGAATGGAGAATTTTCCATTTGTAATCATGTCATATCCTTTGATCTCTCATGTGGCATTATTTCCGATGTTTAATTTGCCACTATCCTTCAGAGATCGGAATTTCGTTAGCTCTTCTCTCATTCCTGTCATGTGACGCGAACAACCTCTATCGATATATCATTCAGAGTCGTATTTTTCGTCATGCATTACCTACAAAATTCAGAGAGATTTAAGAACCCAAACACTCTTGGGTCCTTGTGAGGTTTTCTTATAAACATGAGAAGTTATGTTCGTATCAACCCAAAAGGTTCTTTTGAGCAAAACACTATTCTCTTCTTTAAATATTTTAAAAACCTTCATTTTATAATCACAAAGATTAACCTCAACAGGAATTGTTTTTCTTTGAATAAAATCATTGTGTTTTTCATCTATCTTCTTTTCAAAATCCATTTTCTACTTTTTCAAGTTCGCTTCAAATTCTTCGAGAGATATCTCTGGTTCTGAAACTACTTTCTTTTTGCCCTTAACATCCATTGATGTGTTGACAAATTTTGAAACATTTTTTTTGAAGAAAATTTGGGTTTTGTCTTTTCCAAAGGTTTCCTTTGTTTTGAAAATGATGGTTTCCGAAAAACTTTTGGTTTTTAAACCTGTGGAGTTGAAGACTGTGGCTTTGGTTATGGATTTTGAGAGGATTTTGCTCATTTTGATTTGCATATTTTCTTGGTTAACATAAATGGAATTTTTAGATTTCCAGAAATGCTTTCATTCTTATAAGTCTTTCTGATATCTAGCATTCAATTGTCATTTCTTAGCTATAAGTTCCTCAGCTGACTTATGAATGTTAGCTCTAGGTTTTTCTTTTCTAATAGGAATGGCATTCTAATTAGATGATGTTTCACTGGGGACATCCTTTAGGCCACTAGGCCCTGCCTAGTCATAACGAAAGTCAACACGGTTCAAAGGGTCCGAAATGTATTTTCCTTTCGTTTTCCATGAGGTCATTTTGGAAAGACCTTATGTTTCATCTGAATTTTCTATTCGTCCAGAACAGAAAAATTCATCACAACCATCAACATTATCATCATTAACAATGGACGTTAGTTCTGATGTGTCATTTTTGTTCAGTCCGGTTTTTACGAAAACTTGATTAGGGACTGTGAACTTTCGGAAATACTGTGGTTTTTGCTTTTAAAACTTCTGAACCTTTATTTTCAACAACACGAACATATTCAATTGAATTTTCGAAAATCCAATTTCTCTTTGGTTCAGAATCATTTTGTAAAAATGTTGAACAATCGATCTCATCCTCTACAGGAATCTCACTCATGTCACTATATTAAAATTCATAAACATTTTCAGCATCAAAAGTGTTTTCCAAACTCAATTTTGTGCATAAAGAGTTAAAAAAATTCACAATATCATATTTAATATGTTCTTTATCATTTTCATCCAACATTTTTATAACATGCTTTTATGTTCTTTGCACTGAATATATGCTTCAATTTTGTCAAGTCCAATTTGATAAGATTCGGAAACATCATCAGAGGACACAATGGATTCACACTTATAGCACTCTGCATCGATTTCAAACTCTTTCAATTCGAGAAAGGGTAAAATCATTTTGTGTATATTTTTACCTATTTCACAATCAAGAAGCAGTTTAGTAATATTAAAATATAACCGCTTCACAATTAAACAGAAAATATTCCTTTGTTTTAAAAGTGCTAAATTTTCTCTCATAAGATAAATAACATCATCATTTGACCTATTAAGCTCTAACTCTAGCCTCGCTATCCATATTCTCCTCTCTTTACTTTTATTTGTTATCCTGCTGATTTGATCACTTAGGTTAGAATTGCTTAGACGAGTTCTCTTTAAACTATCGCTAAAATTAGAGAAAGTGTAATTCAAATCATCTAATTGAGATTCGTAACATGATACATGAATATTAAGGCATTGGAGTATGGAGTGTACCTTACTGATGAACTTCTCACATTCACTCGCCTGTTCAGAAACATGCCTCACAGCAAAACAATTATCATAGGGCTCTTTGCTATCAGTTGCATATCCCCTCTATTCTGAGACCCCACTTTGAACCATCAGATACCTTCCTTCATACCCCGATGCTTCCAACTTTGCCACAAAAAATCCACCATATGTAGGCTTCTGAACCTCATCATCTTCGGAATCAGTGGACCATACTTCAACACTATCAAATTCATCACCACCTCCTGCACAATCAAATCAGGTTTCGCGTTCCCAATATTCTTTTTCTTCAAATCCTCTTTCTTCCGAAGATAGTAGGCTTCGTCTTTCTCATCCTCCTTATTCTCATTCAACCTTCTTAACATACACTCGTTAGCAAAATCTTTATTGCCATGGCAATAACTGCAATCATAGGCATAATCTCCCAACAACTTCTTCTCTTGTTTGTCTTCTTCCTTTTGAGAGTTCTTGAAACTCTCTTCTCTTGACCTTTCTGAACTGAAGTTTCCCTGATTGTTTCTGTTCTTAAACCGAAAAAACGTTCTTTTTGATGAACTTTCTGGGATTAGCTACCATAAGATCATGTTCCTCTTTGGTAAGTTTGCTATCAGAAAAGTCGGATTCAGAATATTCTTCATCAACCTTTTTTCCATTCCCAACTAAGGCCAATGAAGCCATGTTGGACACAAACTTCACATCCTTCGTCACCTCATCTTCATGAGATCTTCGAATTCCCACAAGTTTTTCGAAGGTATAACTCTTAAACTGTTCATGAGCTTTTACTTTGGACATTACACCTTTCCATTCAGGCCTTAATCTATTCATAAACATAACATTTAGCTTAATATTTTCATACTTGAGATTATGTTTAATCATCCTGCTTAATAAAAGATTAAAACAGTTGAAGGTATGATCAAGCTTTTCATCAGGCTTCTGAACAAAAGCACCAAATTCCAATAGAAGTAATGTTAGAACTAAGTGTTCCAAATTTGCATTGATTGAGTAAAGTTCTTTCAACCTATCCCAAATCTCCTTCGCAGTATCACATGCACTAGCCAGACGAAAAGTGCCTAGATGAAGAGCGAACCCGATTATTCTCCTCGCCTTGACGTTACTTATCAGCTTGTCTTTTTCATCTTGAGGAACATCTTTAATGTCAACAAAAAAAAAGTATTGTATTCGGCTTGAGTCTTAATGATCCTCCTTGTAGCAATGTGAGCGAACGTCTGTTGGGTCATGGCTTCCCATGTTAAGGTACCATGATCATCAAGGACAAGAACGTAATCTTCGAAGTGCAGCACCCATACTTCATAATCCCACGGAAAACGGATTGGGATTTTGGTGGTAGATTCGATGCTGCTGGACAGGTTGAAGGAAAGAGTATGAGGATCTTCGAGTTGCATGATGTTGATTGAAAAGAACCAGTATAGAATCAGATGTGTAAAAATATAATCGAGTTTAGGGAAAAAGAGACCCAGATATAACATCTACAATCGATGAAGACAATGAAGACGATAAGATCATATCCACCAAAAACTTAAAACCTTCATAATACTCGACAGAAGATTTGCGTACGAGTTACACAATCTCCTGCTCTGATACTAGTTGATGAAACAATAACTTAAAGATCGATAGATTCAGTAACAGTAAAGTGAATCAAACAATAAGAACAATGATTGAATGAGTGTCGGATTCTTTATAATCAATGCCTTATAAGAGTTCGATGAGAACTTTTCTTTAAACGCAATGTAGGGCAATACAAAAACGATTAACCCTAGAATGATACATGAATGCATTATAAATAGTCTAACCCTGGCATCATAATGACGGATGGACAGGTGCAATCTGCTAATAAAGACTAAGTACATACATAGTAAATTTGACACAACACGTTAAATGACCCAACAGTCTTTGTACGGCGTCGTGCACTTCGCACGTACGTTTTTCCAAATTATTAAAATGGTGTATCTTCTTCATACGAACTCCGCTTTCGACATTCTTTATATTTTTGGAAAGATCTCGACGATATCTACAACTTTCCTTTAGATCCCAACAACTAGTTCTTAGTCTATCAAAAATTTATATTTTTTTATAGGCTTAGGCTGTTAGAGATCGCTCCAGAAAGCATAACCCCTATATACAGACTCCGTTTCCTACTGTCTTTGTATTGAAGGAATCATATCGATGAGATCTTCAATTCTTGTTTAGATTATTTTGTGTAATCATCTATCGATCTAGCTTTCGATTTCTATGCTCGCACTGTGGTGCTGAAACTTCAAAAAACCTAACTTGCTCTCACAAAGTCAGATTTGGACATTCTTTATATGCACGCTCTCGGCTTCACGACTACTATGACCTTTTTTTAGATATTGTAGGCTAAAAAGTGATTTATCAAAAGTTTACTTTTACGATACGTTGAGTCGTGTCGATTTAATCGCAAAACTTCGAAGAAGCATAACTTCTTCATACGAGTCGGATTTATGCGTTCTATAAATCTACAGACATTGTATCGAGGTTTCCTACAGGTTTATGACGATTAATCAGGGTAAAGAATAATATATATCAACTTCAAATTTTATAAACAATGTTTTATATTGAATCCTATGGAACAGTAAAAATGGGGTGTTACAGGCACGCCCCTAAGAAATTAGTCCATAAATAGCATAATAAGTCCCCTCCATACCTCATTCACTCATAATCAGTTCTTTCGACTAATTTCTACTTCTCCTAATATATTTCTCTTAGAAAATATTCCTTTTCTTTATTAGTATTTAAATCTTTTTCCCCTCGAGTATGAGCAGTGTCGAGCCCTTGATCACCTTTCGGCAAGCAGAATATATCGATTAACGCACGCTACAAGGATGAGTTTTACGACCCCATTTTCCAACTTTTATCAAATATAGGGGGAATACATAAATAATTATTTTCTAATAGTTATTTTACCATTGTTATCACTGCGCCATAAAAATTGATATTTTATACAATATATTTTATATCACTACTCTGATAAAATAAAATAACGGATAACCTATCGTTACTCTGCTAAAACCTTTAGGATATAATATTATGTCTGGTAGATAATCTGTCCAATTTTCATACATAACATTATACCTAGTTCTTTACTAGAAAAATCTCTGGGGTAACTTAGTACCTAGCAGTTATTCTTGCCAAATCTCTTGGATAACATTATACCTAGTCGTGACTCTACCAAATTATCATAGATAATATTTACACTACGTCATCGTTATGCTCGATTTAAATGGATAAGAGTAATATTATGTAGTCTCTACACTTGATTCAAATAGATAATAGTAGTATATTATGCCATCACTACGATCAATCTAAATGGATAATAGTGGTATATTATGTCATCAATATGTCCAATTCAAGCGAATAACTATAGTATGTTATGTCGTCACTTAACTCGAATAATAGCAATATCTCCACTCCACTGGTTGGCTTTACTATTAATATCTATTTAAATATAATTATATAATAATTATAATTATATAGTAAAACATTGAGATTATATTTACGTCATAAGGACACTATTATATAGGTTAAGGTTGGACGGTATCCAATTCACCTACATTGAGTATGAAAGTTTATTCTCAGTCAGTCAACTATATATTTAAGAGTGCATTCCTATCCATAAGTACACACTTAAGACATGGATACACTAATAGTACATAGGATGAATGAGAACCACGGAAGTCATAGTACCTATAAATTGAATACTATTTTAAAATCAAAGAATCAAAATACTTATACAATTTAACAAAGTTACGTATAAAATGCATTTTAAAAGTATAATAATAAAAAATGTGAACTCACCAACATTATGTTAGCCTTTCAAAACCATATGTATACCTAGGAAACCAAGAGATGGAATATTGCACCTCCGGAAGCAGTGATTGATCGAAAAAGCTATTGAAGACTTGTTATCATTATAGTTATGCCAAACTATCAAGGCAGCTTTTGTATTAAAATTTCAAGTATTTTAGAAACATATTCTGATGTAATATTTTTATCGATAATATAATTGATATTTTTCTTATGTGTGTGTGTGTGTGTGTGTGTATATATATATATAGTATGTTCAATATCTATCATCCAACATCCTAACGCCACACAACCCGACATTTCCGTTGCCGATTGGGGGTGTGACTTGTTAGATTTTAGGGTCTTAATAATTTGAAGGTTTGTATCGATCGGATACATTTCAAGTATGAATAAAAAGCGTAAAAATAATCTAAGAAAAATAATAAACAGAAAGTAAATAACATAGAAGTTCTCCAAATTGTTCTTTCACCAAGAAAGAGTTTTGTCTTCACCAACAAGACGGGTTTGTCACAAAGAAGATTGACACAAAGCCATGATCACGACATTAGGGTTTTCCCTAATGTTGAATTTATACTAATCTATTCATGTATATCCCTTGATTGAAGGGATTGTGTCTAATCTATAATAAGAACTTATCTTATCACAAAGATACAAAATCTGTGATCTATTCTATACTTACCTATATCATTACTGAATATACAAAATATTACAATCGGATAACTATACTATAAACCGACGCTGATAAGCTTGATACGTTGGCTCTATAGATGAAGTAGACGTTGACGCTGATCTATCAACATGTCGTGTGTTTAACTCGTCAGATCATAAGGTATGACCTTACAATATCCTCCTATCAAATGATATCAAAACTAAACTTCTTCTTCACATTCATCTAAAGAGCCATTGCAGCACATGTCAGCTTCTTTTAAGATTTCAAACTTGACCCATCTAAATTGATCATGCTTAAATTCATCCAGTCTTCTACTAAGCTCTAGTGATATCAACACACACTATCCTCTTTTAAGTTTATAGTGACCTAGTCCTTCCAAGTGAAGATGAAACGAATGTTTAGTAGGAGCATAAGGAAGGTCATCAGTGCATTTAAAGCACATATGATTCTGACAGTCAAGATAAAATATCCCATGCTTTGGTTCTGAAATGCACATATATTGGATTGGTTCACCACTCACTTGTAACTCATTGTTGATATACCAAGTTTTATAATGAAGAAGAAACTTGGTATTCTTGGATTGTCTGGGAGCACCAGTTCTTCTTGAGGATGATGTTATTGATTGACCAGCTGATGATGGACCAACTAACGGCAGAAGATTTAGTTTCTTGACTTTGTTGAGTAGTTGTTGTATCGCCAACTTCACTTCTTAAGCATGAACAACCTTGTGTTTGTCGATAATCCCTTGAATTTCATCCACTCGTTGTAGCCAAATTTAACTAGCTCATGAGCATAAACAACATCAGTGCATTCATATTATGTTTTCTCTCTAACCAAGTGAAGCTTCAATGACTTATTCCTCAATTTGGTGCATCTTACTTTGATGATAGGATCAAGATTTGACTTGCAAGTAAGAACATCTCCAAACTTCTTCCTGTTAATCCGGTCATTCAGGTCTGAAACAACGTGTTGTTTCTTCACATTATTTTTGAAGATTTTCTTGACCTAATTATCAGCACTTTGATTTTTGCATTCTCATCAGCGGAAGCAAGAGCTTGATCAAGTTTGGTAGACAGACATTCGGATTTTCTTTCTTCTTTCGTTTCACGAACAACAACATTATATTCTACCATTCTTTCTCTAACTTCTTCAATTGGTAACCTCCACGTCTCTGCTAACTCATTTAGATCAAAGATGAGCTTGCTTTTCTTTTTAGGGGAGGTGTTGAAGGATCACTTGTAGCGACAACAGCAAAAGAACTTCCAGCTTCATCATCATGAGCTCCCCCTGAGAAGGAAGCCTTCCTCTTTCAAGGATTAAGATGATCATTGTCAAATTCAATGTCACTATCATTTCCTTGAGGAACCACTTGAGAAATCTCCCCCTCAAAACAAGAACCAGTATAGACAACATTTAAGCGAACATCAGGAACACCAGCTTATTGCATGAAACCAAGATCAAGAAACCCTTCATAGTCAGCGGTTTCTGATTGGTCACCAGTGTTTGGAATGGGCTGATTAGTTGTAGCATCAGCATGTAGAATATCAGTAATAGCAATCTTCTTTTGAGGACAACTTCAGCTTCAATCCTTCCAGTCATCTCAGACTGAGATGGAGTAGGTACAATCATTACCTGCATTTGCATTGGCTGAGCATCCCCTTGATTATTCTCCCCCTTTTTGATAGCATCAGATTGTGGAGGAGAGTTAGGAGGAGGTTAAGGATTTCATGAAGGAGGATGAGATGGTGGAGGAGGTGGTGGAGGTAGATTTGTTGATGAAGGCTGAGGTGGAGGCGGATTATCACTTAGAAAGTTTGGTGGAATGTCATCAACAACCATTTCATCATTATCATCATCACCCAAAGCAATACATCACTTCATTGTGGCCACATCCTTTTCAAATTTTTTTAACCTTATATCCATTAACTAAGTAATTTGCATAATTAAAGAGAGTTAGGAAAGCACATGATTTTGAAAGTTGGAGTTGGGTGCTTCCTAATCACCCTGATGAATAGCAGCAGTAATAATAGGTGTTGGTGTAGGGGGAACCATCCCAACTTGAGTAACAGTATCAACTTGAGGAGAAGGATACAGTTGTGGAGAAGGTGCATCTTGGATCATTGGCTCAGTGGTATCTCCAACATGAGGAGTTAATCCACGAGGTATAGCGTTATCAGCATAGGAAGAGAATGAAGAGTTCATTTTCAACCGTCGAGGAGAGTTCATTTTCTGAGTGAAGTCTTCTTCCATGTCAGTTGCTGATTCTTCTTCATCTTTATTAGTGTCTTATTCCTCATCATCCCCTTCTTTATTACCAGCTTCTAGATCATCATCATCATTGTTGAGTCCGTTTATGTTGCATCTAGGGCCTTAAGTTTTGTATCCGGATTGGGCCTGTCCATCCATAATTTTCTAGATTAGCTAATAGGGTTTTACTATAAATATGCATGCATGTATGCATGATAAGCTGTTGATTTTGACTTTCATTATTGTAAACCCTAAAACACCTCTATAGTCGAAGTTTGTTCTGGATCATCATCATTTTTTCTCGTGTTCTTTATTGTGTCTTTATTCGTTAACTTGCATAGAATCATTCGATCCTAAAAGAACTTTGTTCTAACAATTGGTATCAGAGCAGGAGATTGTGTGATCAATACACATTCTTTCTGTATTCAGAAAACTTTAGGGTTTCCGCTTTTATTGTATAAATAGAATTCTTCTTCTTCATATCGACGGTAACTCTGTTTCTGATAAAACCCTAATCTCAAGATTACAGGTTTGATTCTAGTAGCTCACCATGTCTCACGATGATTCGCAAACAAAACCCATCAACATCTCAAACAACATTGGATCTACAACCAGGGTACCGATACTCTTTACTCAAGAGTACGAAGTGTGGGATCAACACTTTGAAGACTACGTGGTTAGATATGAAGATAATGGCTATCTCATCTGGGAAGCTATCACTCTTGGACCGTTTGTACATTCGGGAACGAACACGACTGTTAAGTCTCAAAAGGATTACAACAAGCTAGTGACGGATGTGGAAAAGATGCCACAGGATGTGAAAGATAAATTATTGTGTAACGTGAAGGCCATGTGAATGATAAGATTCTCCCTGCAATCTGACACTTTTCAGTTAGTAGTTTCATGCACAACGGCTAAAGAAATCTGGGATAGGTTGAAGGAACTTTACTCAACTGATGAAGATCTGGAACACTCCATTCAAACCCTGCTACTGTCAGAATTTGGAGTTTTCGAATAGAAACCCGAAGAGAAGCTCATACAGACTTTTGATCGGTTCAATTATCTCCTAAGTAAGATGATCAAGCATGGAACAGAGAGGAAGTTGATCAAGCAGAAAGTGACATTCATGAACGGACTGAGACCGGAATGGATGGTTGTAGTTTCCACTGTGAAGGCGCATGAACAATTTATGTCATACCCTCTGACGAAACTTGTGGGGATACTTGAGTCCCATGAAAGTGTAGTAACCAAGGAAACGAAAGTGGTTTTTGGTGTGGGATCGTTGGCTCTTGTCACTAAAGGAAAAAGTATTGCAGAAGAAGAAGAAGAGTCAGATATGTCTGAATGTGATCTTACAGGTGAGGAGTATGCAATGATGGTCACTAATCCAAAGAAGTTTGCAATGAGAAAATTTCCTGTCAGGAAGAACCGAAACTGTCAGGGAAGTTATAGTTTTGAGAAGATGAAGGATGAACCGAAAGTCTCCTCTCAAAAGGATGAAGAGAAAAAGGAGAGAAAGCTTGCAGGAGATTCTGGATATGACTGCAACTACTGTCACGGCAAGAATCATTTTGCCAAAGATTGCATGTTAAGGAAAATGGATGAGAAGAGAGAGGGTGAAGATGATGAAGCGTACTATATGCGCAAGTTAGAAGAAATCAAGAAGAAGAAGGTGTCTAACAGCTCAATGAACGCCTTGACTGTTCGGGAGAATGCTGGTGAAGATCAATTCGATGGTGTAGAAGTGTGGTCAACCGCCTCTGAAGATGAAGAGGTTAGAAGGCGCACTCATGGAAAGGCTTGTGTGACAAAGGAAGCAGGTTCATCTAGAAAGTGTTGAATTGTCACTACTGGCCCATCAACCGAAAGTGCAGATAAGGAACCGAACCTGACCGAGAACAAATGCTTTGCAGCCAAGCCAGTGAGTGAGAAGATCAACGACTGTGATCAGCTAATCAAAAAGGTACAATCTATTCTTGAATCTCTTAAAATTCCAAAAACAAATTATGAAGAAGAATTAACTGAATTAAACTTTAAGTTCTCTAATCTAAGTAGTGGCCTCATGCAAACTCGCTTAGCGAATTCTAACCTAACTGACCAACTCAGCAGGGTGTCTTCAAAAAGTGAGGAGAGAAGAATGTGGATTGAGCTGAAGGAAGCGGAGTTAGTTAGACCTAGGGATGAAATTATTTATTTGCAAAGAGACAATTTGAAGTTTTTGAAACAAAGAAATGTTTTATGTTTAATTGCTAAGCGTCTTTATACTAATATTGCTCAATTACATTTAAGTTGTGAAATTAGTAAGAAAATTCATAAAATGATATTACCCTTTCTTGAATTTAAGGAAGATGAGGTCATAGCAGAATGTGAATCAAAAGTGTTCTCCGAAGAGACATCCATGTCTTATAGGCTTGGTCTGGACAAGATAGAAACCTTCATCGATTCTAAGGAACACAAAAGTATGCTAAAAGATATCTTAGATGAAAATGATAGGCTAAAAATTAAATCTGAAACTATTCAAACGTTTGATCTTTCAAACGCCAAACTTGCCAATGAAAATAAAATAAACATAGATAATACGTCTGAATTTGATGAGGAAAGCGAGATGAGTGAAATCTCAGTGGAGCACGAAGTTGACTGCTCTAAGTTTATGAAAAGTGAAACCGAGAATGAAAAACCACTAATATCATAAAACTCAATTGAATTCGCTCGTATGTCAAAAGAACAGAAACCGAAACTCAAGGAAAAGGCCATGGTCTATCAAAAGGTTCAGACTGTGCCAAATCAGGTATACGCAGTTACAGGAGTCACTCCAAAGCAAACGGCAGAACTAAGAGTCTTGGTGGAAAAAGACAATGAAGAAGGGTGTGAAGATTTCTTCTGGTCAGCTCCTATAGATAATGCAGACGAAACAATAGGCTTATCTGAGCAGACCTCTTGGAGAGTTAAAGGAAGATACATAGCTGAACCCTTAAATAAAACCTCAAGTTCTGACAAAACCAAGTACGATTGGAACCAAAGATATTCCTAAAGAACCGAAAGAAGAACCGAAAGCACGAGTCAAAACAGCCGAAGCTCAAAGAGACAAGCAAAAAGAAAGCTTCGACATGCACAAATCACAGAAGCAACTGGCTGAGCAAAAACGCTTAAGAAATCAACGATATGCAAAGTATCTAAATGAGCGAAAGAGTTACTGGAATTTACAAAATCTCAACTATGTTCCTCCCAAGAAAATCTCAACGGAAAAAGGAAAGGAAAATTTCAGCCCAAGTGCTTACTATTCCAAGTTAAAGACCCGAAAGTCATGTTTCGGCCCACAGACTGGCTTCGGTCCTAGGTCATCTTTGGGTCCCCCTACTAGTTCTAAACCTAGTTTCGGTACTAAGTCAAATCTCTGTTATAACAAACCTCAAGGCAAAGCAAATTTCAAAACAAATATCAAAGGAAAAGGAAAGCTAGCTTCTGATACTAGGATCCATAACAAGCAATCATCAGCTAATCCTAAGAGCCCCACGCCATCAAACAAACTAACCAACGAATTCAAATTTAAACAAGATAAAACCAAAATTAAGGTATACACAATTAAAAGAAAAGATCAAACCACTCTCATTAAACGAACATATTTTTGGTTGATATTTCTACTGTAATTCCTTTTTTTGTGAAAGACTCACCAGGACCCAAGAAACTTTGTGTCCCTAAATCTGCTTAAATTTGCAGGTAATCAGTGACGAGCAGTTTGACGACAAATGGTATATAGATAGTGGCTTCTCGCGTCACATGAAAGGAAGGAAGGAAGAATTGAGGGAGTTTCAATCCCTGAAACATGGTGGATGTGTAAAGTATGGAAACAATTCCTATGGAACAATCAAGGGGTATGGCATGATAACCAATGGAGATTTCTCAATTAGGAAAGTGGCATATGTAGAAGGATTAAAACACAACCTCATCAGCGTGTCACAATTAGTTGTGGGCATAGGTTTGAAGGTATCCTTTGATGATGAGGGGTCTGAGATAATTGAAAAACAATCCAAAAAGGTTCTGTTGAAATCTGAACGTAAGGGAGAAAATGTACCCTCTGAAACTAAATCCAATTCGGGGTACACCATCTATTTGTATGTTGTCAAAAGTGAATACCGATGAAAGCTGGTTATGGCATCGACGCCTATCACATCTGAACTTCAAAGATATCAACAAATTGGTGCCTGGTGACCATGTTCGGGGTCTCCTTCTTCTCTAGTTTGAAAAGGAGCATCTATATGCCGAATTTGAGATGGGAAAATAGAGCAGAAAGAGTCACCCTACACGCATAAATACAAAGATAGTTGAAGCTCTTGAACTATTGCACATTGACTTATGTGGACCTCCAGCTATCGAAAGTATCGGTGGTAGTAAGTACATTCTTGTAATTGTGGATGATTTTTCACGTTTCACCTGCATTTTCTTTCATAAACATAAATCAAATGCAAACCCCAAGTTGAAGACATGTATTAAACAAGTGGAAGTACAGCTGAGGAAGACGGTCAGAAACATCAGAAGTGACAATGGTATGGAATTCAAAAACAAAGATTTTGAGGACTTTCTGGCTGATAAGGGGATAACTCACAATTTTCCGGTCCCCTATTCACCACAACAGAATGGGATTGTTGAAAGACGAAACCGTTCTCTTTGTGAAGCTGCCAGAACAATGCTTACTTTCGCTTCACTAGCATTATACTTATGGGCTGATGCAATTGCCACTGCTTGCTACACTCAGAATCGGTCCTTGCTTAACAAAAGATTCTCAATTACTCCATATGAAATCTTAATAAATAGGAAGCCTAATGTCAAATTTTTCCACATATTCGGTTCAAGGTGCTTTGTTTTCAACTCTAAAGAAAACCGAAATAAGTTTGACGTCAAAGCTGATGAGGGAATATTTCTGGGTTATTCTCTGTCATCAAAAGCATACAGAGTGTTGAATAAACCCTCCAAAAGGATTGAAGAGACTTATTATGTCACCTTTGATGACAATTCTATGAAGAATGTTCAAAGGAGTGAAAGTGACCTATGTGACATATTCCCAGAATCTGGACAAGTCTCGGTTCCAATATACAACATGTTCGAGGAATACATTCGGCTGTTTGATGAACCAGAGAAAACGATTCATTCAGAAGAGAAAGCATCAGATAACAAAATAGATAATCTCAAAAAGGTCATCGATGAAGCTGCCAAAGAGATGGAAAGTGAACCTCCTACAGCTAAAGGTGCACAAACCACAACTGACTCTCCACGCAAAGGCTCAGCGTTCAAGGGGGAGAGTTTTACAACTTCAAAGACAACTGAAGTCTCTGTCAGGGGGGGGGGGAATCCAATTCCATCCCCAACGCATAAAGGTCCAGATGAAAAGGAAAGTACTAATCCAAAACCAACAAGTAGAAGTACAATCGAGGGGGAGAATCCAACTTCCACAGGGGATGCAGACACTGGTGCCGCCTCAGGATACACTTCGCCAGTCGAGGGGGAGAAAGAGAATGACAGTACAACTGATGAAGGTGAGGATGATCAATCAGAAGTTGAAGTAGAAGTGGAAGCTGAATTGAATCCATAATATGACCCAAACTACCCTCCATTATTGAAATGGACGAAGGACCATCCCAAAGAACAAATTATTGGTGAATTTTCAGAAAGTGTTCTTACTCGTTCTCAACTGAAGGCGAAACAAACTGTATTATTCTCTAAAGTTAAATTTTGTATGTTTAATTCGTTTATTTCCAAAATTGAGCCGAAAATTGTAAATGCTGCACTTGATCATTCTGATTGGGTTCAAGCAATGCAGGATGAGCTCCATGAGTTCGAACGCAACTGAGTATGGAGGTTGATTCCTACACCGAAAGATGCTTCTGTTGTCGGCTTGAAATGGGTGTTTAGAAATAAGTTAGATAAAGAGGGGAATGTAATTCGTAACAAGGCTCGGTAGGTGGTAAAAGGATATTGTCAAGAGGAAGGAATAGATTATGAGGAAACCTTCGCTCCAGTAGCACGGTTAGAATCAGTCAGAATCTTTTTGGCATATGTTGCTCATACAAACTTCGAAGTTTTCCAAATGGATGTCAAATGTGCTTTCTTGAATGGAGAATTAGAAGAAACAGTCTACGTTGAGCAACCACCTGGTTTTGTGAACGAAAAATACCCTAATCATTGCTATGTGCTAGATAAAGTTGTTTATGGTCTAAAACAAGCACCGCGGGCCTGGTATGAAACACTAACTCGCTTCTTGAAAATGTCAAAATTTAAACAAGGTTCGGTTGACCCAACATTCTTTTGTAAGAAGGAAGGGAAACATCTGATGATTGTTCAGATTTATGTTGATGATATCATCTTCGGCTCCACGAATCCTAGACTAACAGCTGAATTCAGGAAGTTAACGGAGACTAAATTTGAAATGAGCGCAATGGGTCCAATTAATTTTTTCCTTGGTTTGAATATTAGACAGGGACCAGAAGGTATATTTATCAACCAGGAGGCCTATACAAAGAACTTACTGACGAAATTCGGTATGAAGGGTGTTAGGGTGCAAAGTCATGCTTGGATGTAATGTTTTAGGCTTTCCTCTTTGTATGTGTAAATGGGTTGAGTCTTTCCTATAAATAGGAAGTGAGTGACTCCCATTATAAATGTTGGGCTGAAGATAGTTTTGATGTTGCGTCTTTTGGGCTCGTTAGTTTAGCCTTGTATTCTCCGGTTTGGGCCTGTCCAACCGTGAGCCTTTTATGTGTTGTATATAAGTTAAATGCTTGCATGCATATTAGGTCAAGATTGCTGAGATTATCAATATAGCGATTCATCCAGAGTACAATATTTTTCTTTAATCGTTCTTGTAATCTTCTAATCCTCTACAGTTGATGTTCTTAATCGAGCTCTTCTGAGGATTTTATTTAATCATTCGACACGTTTGATTCAAGCTGTTTTGTTCTTATTATTGCGTTCTTGTTGGTTTATATTCATATACTTGTTCAAGATCTAATCGATCTTCACAGATTAAAAGTTGTTTTAATCCCATCAATTGGTATCAGAGCAGGAGGCTGTGTAATCGATACACATCTTTTCTGTGAAAAAGATTTCCATTAGGGTTTTCCGCAATCATCGATATTTATTGAGCCGTCATCTTAATTGACGTATCTTAATATTTATTGTTTTGCCCTAATCTGCTTTATTACAAGTCTGATCTTTGAACAGGTTTTTACGATCATTATGGACGCAACGCAATCAAACCCTATTAATATTTCCAACAGCATCGGTTCGACGACAAAGATTCCAATCTTGTACACCCATGACTATGAAGTATGGGCGCATCATTTTGAAGATTACGTGATTGGATCAGAGGACAATGGTTATCTCATATGGGAAGCCATCATCAATGGACCGTTTTCTCATTCTGCTACATCCAGAATCATCAAGACACAAAAAGAGTACAACGATCTGCTTAAGGACGTGAAGGATATTGCACAAGACGAGAAAGACAAATTCCAGTGTAATATTAAGGCGTTAAGGTTGATCAGATTCGCCCTTCAGTCAGACACATTCAGACTGGTTAGCTCATGTACTACGGCAAATGAAGTATGGGATAGACTTCGTGAACTGTATTCCACAGACAAAGTTCTTGAACATTCTATCCAAACCTTGCTTCTATCTGAGTTTGGAGAATTCAGGCAAGGGGCCGAAGAAACGGTGACCCAAGACGTTTGATCGCTTCAATCATCTTCTCAGCAAGATGATCAAACACGACATTGAAAGAAAGCTTATCGAACACAAGGTTACTTTCTTGAACGGACTAAGGTCTGAGTGGAGAGCAGTGGTTTCCACAGTCAAAGCCCATGAGCAGTTTAAATCATACTCTTTGGCGAAACTGGTGGGTATTCTAAAGTCCCAAGAGAAGATTGTGGTTCAAGAGAAGAACATTGTTTCTAGTCTTGGTTCGTTGGCCCTCCTATCTAAAAGTAAAGCTGTGATGGAAGATGAAGAGCTTAACTTGGAGGAATATGACCTCACGTCTGAGGATTATGCCATGATGGTGTCCAATCCTAAGAGGTTCATAAAGAAGAGATTCCCCAGCAACAAAAACCGAAACTGGCAGGGGAGTTACAGCTCTGAAAAGGTGAACAATGAACCGAAGGCTGAGGAGCCCAAGAAGGAACCGAAGGCAGATGGCGATTCCGGAGTAAGCTGTTTCTACTGTGGTGGCAAGAACCACTATGCTAAGGACTGTGTTCTTAAGAAGATGGCTGAAAAGGAAGATGGAAATGATGAGGAAGTCGTGCTGCAGAAGAGATTGGATGAGTTGAGAAAGAAGAAGTCTACTGCTAACCCCTCTATTAATGCTCTTATTGTGCAGGGTTCGGTTAATGACGATGAGTTCGGTAGCACAGAAGTTTGGTCCACTGACTCAGAAGACGAAGAAGTGAGGAAGCCTACTCATGGAAAGGCTTATGTGGCTAAGGAGGAAAGCAGTGGTGGAAAATGCTTCATGGTGACTGACGTATCTCAAATGAGGGGATACAATACCGAAGGAGGAAGCGATGGACTGAAGGTACAGGAGGATATGTGCTTTACGGCCAAACCACTCAGCCAGCAGTTCAATGAGCTCGATGAACTGATAAAGAAAGTACAATCTGTTTTTATTTCATCTAAAGTACCATCATCCTCATATGAGAAAGAACTAAAAAACGTTAATACAAGAATTTCTCATTTAGATAGTAGCTTAACTCAAACTCGAGTCACCAATTCTAACCTGACTGATCAATTAAGCAGGGTGGCATCGAAGAGTGAGGAGCGGCGAATGTGGATTGAGTTAAAAGAGTCGGAATTAGTTAAAGTTAAAGACGAAAACATTTATTTGCAGAGAGACAATTTGAAATTGTTAAAACAACGAAATGTTTTTTGTTTAATAGCTAAACGTTTATATTCCAATATTACTCAACTTCACTTGGATTGTGAGATAGGCCAAAAGATCCATCGCATGATTTTGCCCTTCCTAGAATTTAAGGAGGATGAAATCGATGCCGAAGCCTACAATTGTGAGAGTGTGATATCGTCTGATGATGTCAATCCGACTTACATGTATGGACTGGACAAAATTGAGTCCTTCATTAAATCCAAAGACCATAAGGACATGCTCAAAAATCTTTTGGACAAAAATGACAGACTTAAACTGAGAACCGAAACCATGCAAAAATTTGACTCTCTAAACGCCAACGTAAGCTCAGAAAATAAAATCGATGTTGAAAATGCATCTGAGCTTAACGAGGACGAAAACATGAGTGAAATTTCTGTAGAGGATACGGTTGACTGCTCAGAATTTGTTAAAAGCGAAACTGAAAACCACAAAAATCTTATTTCTGAAAATTCTGTGGAATTCGCTAGATTGTCCCAACAAAAGTCCCCGAAATTAGTAGAAAAAGCTGTTGTGTATCAAAAGGTCAGGACCACTCCGAATCAGGTATACAAGGTGACTGGAGTAACCGAACATCAAACAGCTGAACTCACAGCTATTGTTAACGAAGACAATGCTGATGGTTGTGATGAGTTCTTCTGGGAAGCTCCTATTGATAATGCAAACGAAACCGTTGACTTGTCTGAAAGAACATCCTGGATGAGCAAAGGAAGATACATCCCTGAACCATTATATAAGCCGGATAACTTCAATGAGCCAAGTACCAGTGGTACGAAAGATATTGCTCAGGAGAATGATCATTCAGCAAAAGAAGACATTCCCTCTACTCCAATAGCTCAAAGTGAAACTTCATCAGATATTCCTTCCACTTCCTCAGTGCAAACTGAATCTTCTTCGGATATTCCCTCTGCTCCCTCAGCTCAAAGTAAAACTCCTGAAGTTCAAACGGAACCAGCCAAGGTGACAACAAAAACGAAAGCGAACGTTCATCATCAACCTAAGCAGATGAGGGATAAGAAGATAGAAAGGAACCAAAGATACAGGAAAAACCTTTCTGAAAGGAAACAATCCTGGCACTCCCAGAATGCATAATATTCACACAAAGACAAGAATCTGAAGTATGAAAACAATCCTGTAAGAAAGCCTGAAAGTTCCAACAACCGAAAGCCAAGGTTCGGTTCATAAGAAAATACCAACCGAAAGCCAAGGTTCGGTTCACAAGAAGATACCAACCGAAGGCAAAGGTTCGGTTCTGAAAAGGACTTCAACCGAAACCAAAGGTTCGGTTCCAAGAACAACTCCAACCGAACACAGAGGTTCGGCTCTGAAGTCAAAAGAGAACAAGACTCGAAGGTCAGCCCCTCCAATGATCAAAAGCAAAAGGGTCACCTATAGTCATCAACCAGGAAGTCCTCTCCATCCAAAACCTCTCATTCTAACTCTTCTCGTTCTTCTAATTCTTCTACTTCCACCAATTCATCTCCATCTTGCTCTAAAGCTAATCCCGCTTCTCCTCAAAAACCTCAAAAACCTCATTCATCAGCTGAACAGAAGGGAAAGCAGAAGGTTGATGAATCCAAACCAGAGTCCAAAACGAACACACCCAATCCTAACAAAATAAAAGTCTTTACCATTAAAAAGAAAGATGAAACAACTCTAATAAAATGAACATATCTAGTTGACATCTCTCTTACTATTCCCGTTCCTATGAAAAGCTCACATGGACCCAAGAAACTTTGGGTTCCTAAATCTGCTTAATTTTTGCAGGTTATAAGTGACGAGCAGTTTGACGAAGAATGGTACATCGATAGTGGTTGCTCACGTCACATGACAGGGAGGAAAGAGGAGCTCAGGGAATACAGATCTCTTGCAAATGGTGGCAACGTTAAGTTTGGAAATAACTCTTTCGGCACCATAAAGGGATACGGGATGATAACGAATGGTGACTTTACAATAAGGAAGGTGGCTTATGTGGAAGGACTCCAACACAACCTCATCAGTGTATCTCAGCTTGTTGGAGGTACAGGTCTCAAAGTCTCATTCGATGATGAAGGTTCTGAAATCATAGAGAAAAAGACAAAGAATGTGATTCTAAAGTCAGAGCGAAAGGGTGAAATGTTTCCTCTGAACATGAAACCCATCAAAGGAAACCCATCCATATGTCTGTTATCAAAAGCTCAATCCGACGAAAGCTGGTTGTGGCACAGAAGACTCTCTCATCTCAATTTCAAAGATATCAACCGACTTGTCACTGGAGGTCATGTTAGGGGTCTTCCATTGCTCAAGTTCGACAGAGAGCATTTGTGTGCTGCATGCGAAATGGGAAAGCAGAGTCGTCAAAGTCACCCATCTGTAATCAACACAAAAGTTGTTGAACCACTCGAATTGCTTCATATCGATTTGTGTGGTCCTTCATCTATCGAAAGCATCGGTGGTAGCAAGTATATTCTTGTTATCGTTGATGACTTTTCACGATTTACATGGGTGTTCTTTCTAAAGCTCAAATCTGAAGCGACTCAAAAGCTGAAATTGTTTATCAAGCAAATTGAAGTCCAGCTCAAGAAGGTCGCTCGCAACATCAGGAGCGACAATGGTCTTGAATTCAAGAATAGGGAGTTTGAAGAGTTTCTTGCAGAAATGGGAATTAGTCACAATTTCTCAGCTCCCTACACACCACAACAGAACGGAATAGTCGAAAGACGAAACCGATCCTTGTGTGAAGCCGCCCGAACTATGCTAAGTTTCGCTTCCCTACCTCTTTATTTTTGGGCTGACGCTGTTTCTGCTGCTTGTTATACACAGAACAGGTCCTATCTTAACAAGCGATTCACGCTCACACCATATGAGATAATAAATAACAGAAAACCCAATGTGAAATTTTTCCATGTCTTTGGCTCAAGGTGTTTCATCTTTAACTCTAAAGAACACCGCAACAAGTTTGATCTCAAAGCCGACGAGGGAATCTTTCTGGGTTACTCACTCACATCCAAGGCGTACAGGGTCCTAAACAAACGTTCAAGAAGGATTGAAGAGACATACTATGTGACCTTTGACGATAGCTATGTCAAGAAGCTACAGGCCATAGAAGACACTGCCGGGGAAATCTTTCCTCAAACTGGCCAAGTCACAGTCTCGATCGCCAATTTATACGAGAAATTTATGGAACTCGTTGACGAACCGGAAAAAGCTTCTCTCTTAGAAGCAGGTGCAGCTGACAACAAAGTTGATCATATGAAGCAGATTGTCGAAGATGCTGCAAGAAGAATGTATGAAGGAGAATCACCCACTGATGAATCTCCATCCAACAATGCTTCAGTCGAGGGGGAGCCAAGCTCACAAGTCCAGGGGGAGCCAAGCTCTACAACTTCAACCGAAAGTCCTTCACCAACCGAAGGTGCCTCTCCAACCGAAGATGCCCCTCCAAACGAAGGTGCTTCAACGTCTGAAAGTCCAGCACCACAAGAAACCCCTGAACCTCATGTTTCTCAAGACTCATCAATTGAGGGGGAGCATGATGATATTGCGCTTGATTACGATAGCCAATCTGAGCCAGAAGAGATGATCAACGTTGAACTAGATCCAACCTTCGATCCGAATTACCCTCCTCTTACCAAATGGACCAGAGATCATCCTATCTCTCAAGTAGTTGGTGATGTATCTGAAAAAGTTCTAACCCGATCTCAACTGAAGGCAAAACAGACATCCTTATTTTCAAAGGTTGAGTTTTGTATGTTTAACTCATTCGTATCAAAAGTTGAACCGAAGACAGTTAACACTGCCCTCGATCACTCTGATTGGGTTCATGCAATGCAAGACGAACTGAACGAGTTTGAAAGGAATAAAGTCTAGCGCCTCATTCCAACTCCTCCAGATGCTTCGGTTGTTGGTCTCAAATGGGTTTTTAGGAACAAAATGGACAAGGAAGGTAATGCCATAAGGAACAAGGCTCGTCTGGTGGTCAAGGGATACTGTCAGGAGGAAGGAATAGATTACGAAGAGACGTTCGCTCCAGTAGCTAGGCTAGAATCTGTTAGAATATTTCTGGCCTATCCTGCTCACAAAAACTTTGAGGTTTTCCAAATGGACGTCAAGTGTGCATTTCTCAATGGAGAACTCGAAGAAACTGTGTATGTGGAGCAACCTCCTGGGTTCGTGAACGAAAAGTATCCAAATCATTGTTATATTCTGGATAAAGCTGTGTACGGCCTCAAACAAGCTCCGAGAGCCTGGTATGAAACGCTTACAAAATTTTTAAAGATGTCTAAATTCAAACAAGGTTCGGTTGACCCAACCTTCTTTCGCAAAAAGGAAGGTAACCACCTTATGATAGTTCAAATTTATGTCGATGACATCATCTTTGGCTCCACGAATCCCAGCTTAACAGCTGAATTCAGAAAGTTGATGGAGACTAAGTTTGAAATGAGCTCAATGGGTCGTATTAATTTTTTCCTTGGTTTAAATATAAGACAGGGACCAGAAGGCATCTTTATCAATCAGGAAGCTTACACGAAGACTCTCCTAGCAAAGTTTGGAATGATGGGCGACTCAAAAGTCAAAGTCCTAATGGCATTCAGCACCAAGCATACCCCTTCACTAGATAAACCGGTTGTCGATATCACGCTCTATCGTCAAATGATAGGCTCACTGATGTATTTAACTGCTAGCAGGCCTGATATCATGTTTTCTATGTGTTATTGTGCTCGATTTCAGGCTAACCCACGCGAACCTCACATGCTGGCAGTAAAGAACATCCTACGCTATCTCAAGCGAACCACCTCCTTAGGTCTATGGTATCCATCCAACTTAGGCTTCTTCGTTCAAGCCTATTCTGATGCTGACCTTGGAGGATGTGGACTCGACAGAAAAAGCACAACTGGTGGCTGTCAATTCCTTGATGGGAAATTGGTCAGCTGGCAATCCAAGAAACAAACATGTGTGTCGCTGTCTACTGCCGAAGCGGAATACATTGCCGCTGCATCCTACACATCACAAGTGATTTGGATCCAGAGTCAACTTCGAGACTATGGACTCAATATGAAGAAGATCCCACTATATTGTGACTCTGAAAGTGCAATTAGGATCTGTCATAACCCAGTGCAACATTCTAAAACCAAACACATAGCACTGAGGTATCACTTCATCAAAGATCATGTGGAAGATGGAAATGTCGAAGTTCACTTCGTAAGAACCACTGATCAACTGGCTGACGTCTTTACCAAAGCTCTTCCTGAAGCATCATTCAATAAAATATTGCAAGGGCTAGGTATGATGGAATCAGAGTCAGTACCTCACACTACCTCTCAACCTCAAACGTAAGAAGCGAAACCGACCGAACGTTCGGGTTCGGTTCAACCATCTGACTCGCTCATTACTTCAAAGGTAGTTTTTCTGTGTTGTATATTACTTGTACAACTTTGTTTTTCTTTATGTTAAAAGTATTTATTTCTTGAATATCTAAATTCCTTCGTTTCTCAAAATTTTCCAAAACCGAAACCAACCGAACGTTCGGGTTCGGTTTTACAATTTTTTTCCAAAGTTTTTTTTAAAATCGTATTTTTTTCTTTTAACTCTTTTATAATTTTTTAAGTCTTAATTTTTTTTTAATTTTATTTTTTTTTTATTTTTAATATCAAAACTTCAAAAATATTTTATTTTTTTTTGTGTGTGCTCTTTTGTTTATGGGGATATATTTGATGACTTACATTAGTGTCCCTAGAAGCATGCTGCTGTATGTGTCCCAAGCCTCATAAGATTTTGAATAATAGCCTTCATGACCTGGTATACACAAACCTTGTCTTCCCAATAAGGCTAACATATTTAGTCTAATCGTGAGCCACCTCACTCTTTTCTCACATGAGTTAAGAGTTTCCTGCTTGGTCCTTATGTTCGCAGCAGAGGTACTATGTTTTCTTACACCATCCCCATTACCCTTCTCCATTACATTCGTTTCATCAACGTAACCCTTGAGACTCTCAGAAACTACCACTGAGGTTTATGGTTACACAACATCTGTGTTTATGATCTTAGTTTCGTGCCACTACGAGCAGAGTGAAACCCAAAATTCAACACCAACGAATTGACGGTGACCAATTAATTTGATCAAGATTTCACCAATGAATTGACGAATGTACCCTCATGAAATCTCAATTTTTCTTTTGAATGATTCCCATGAAATTGTTACACACCATAACATTTCTTCCCAAGGGATCCAGTTTTAAATTTTCATATGAGATTTCATATTAATCAAAGCCAAAACAAAATCAACTCCAACCTACTTGTTCAACAGACTACACCAGTCTCACAAGTACTTTGTTCACTTTCTTTCTTATATCAAGAATAGAATTGATGAATCAAAGCGAAACCACCTTTAATTAGCCTTATTAAAAGAAGCCTTTCAACATTTATTAATAAATGTTTGATCGTAATTCAACGGGATTCCAAACTAACACTTTGAGGACTCTCTTGACCTTGAAGGAAGAGATTCATGCCCGGGATCATCAGTTTCGTGTCATTATTGACATTACAGAATATCCTAAAAAGAGTTGCTTTATTTCTTTTTCTTTTACACTCTTTGCACGAAAATCCTAGATTTTCCAAAATTCCGTTACTAATTATTTTACAGGCTGGATTATTACTGGATGGTTACTAATGAAGTTGTGGTCAAAAATTAGCCACGTGGGTCATTAATTGAAAACAGCCGTTTAAAAGGGGATAAGACAAAAAGTTGCTGACTCGGCGGGAGTTAAAAGGATAGAAATTCAAACGACGGTAAAAAGGAGGGCGCGTGAATTTGAAACGGCCGCGCTTTTTTTTTCTGACACTTAAAGGACGCGTGTGTAATATTGAAGCGTCATCACTCTGGCATTAGAGGCGCGTGTGGAAATGAAAACGGTTCCTTTCTTTGAACCGGCGCTTATTGGGCGGCGTAATCCTAGGAATCTGACACTCTCTCTCCTACGTGATCATCGCACGCCCCAACTGTCACCAATCAGTCACTCAAAAAACCCGCTTTGTATTTCCATAAGAGATTTGAAACGATTTTTCTCTCTCCTATCACCCACTATAAAAAGCCATCAACACCACCTTTTACCTCTTTACTGCCTCCATAATTTCCAAAGCAAAAACACTCCCAAACACTCTCCCGTTCATCTTCTTCTCCAAACCTGCAACAATGGCTGAATCTTCTTCTGTTCATGCAACTTCTCAGATTCTTCCCACCCGGCCCCAACAATGCCTAGTCATTGATCTGAACCCACTGGCGTATGATTCCTACATGTCGCCGGTCATAGAATGCCTCAAATACTCCCAGCTTGCTCCTGCACTGTCACGGATTGAAACGGTGCCAATGGTGGCCTTATCTCAGGTCTATGCGACGGCTTACTACGACAAGGCCGTCGATAGGGTATTCTTTGAAGTGGCAGAACACAAGACTTCGATTTCTCGCCCCCGTTTCTGCACTATGTTAGGGTTTGCTGCTGACCCATCGCGAGTTCACCCGGAGACGATTCCGGTTGGGATGTTGTACAACATGTTTTACAACATGGGCTACACAGAGGTTCTCACCTCCGTCGCCAAGTTTAAGAAGTCCTGCCTACCGCCCCAGTGGAATGGGTTATTTACAGTTCTCTTCAAGGGACTGTCAGAGAGGAGCTCAGGATCTGACGGTGCAAGTCGTCTTTTCCTTTCGATAATGTATGGGGTGTACAATGGGATAAACCTGGACTATGGGTTTGTCCTTTGGCAACAGCTGATTCAGAGCCTCTCTTCCTCTTCCCGACACTCTGAGGTGTCGTTGGCCCGGTTCTGGATCTTGATCACAAGATGGGCCATGGACAAGTTCAATATTCCAACAGCCGATGGTGCATCGATGTCTTCTATTGGTACGTTTCATACCAAGAAGATCATCGTATCCGATGCATCAAAATTCTCATTCATTGGCTCTATCCCGGAGTCGATGTATGCCGATGTGCCCGCCGATAGCAGACTGATCAGGACGATCAAGGAATTTAGGCCAACTGGTCCGAGGGAACTGACACCGGACATGCTGCGATCGATTCATGATGCCGATAAACCGATGGCCAGGGGCAAAAAGGCAGAGAAGGGGAAGCAAGTGTCCAAAGCTCCAAAGGGACCTTCTCCTAAGAAGCGAAAACAACCGAAGGCTGCTTCATCCCCACAGCCGAAAAGGAGGAAGACCCAACAGAAGCGAAAGCTTGTTATTCCCTCCTCTTCTAGCGAATCTGAAGGTGGGAGTTCGGACTCTGAAGGATCACAAGGAGACGAATCTCCTCAACGAGGCAACACACCTCCTCGGTCCCCAACCCCAGAGATGGAACTTCATCAATCCCCAGTTCCTTCACCTCCACCCACAATTCCTATTTCCATTCCCACCATAAACCCCACTATTCCCCCAACCTCATTTCCTATACCCCCACCCATATTCACCACATCAATCGAAACACCACCAGTTACCGAAACCCCTCCTGTAACCGAACCACCACAAACTCAAACACATACAACCGACCCTACCCATACACAACCACCACCCGAAACTAACCCACCACCCACTCAACCTGAACCAACCAAACCAATAACACCCCCAGCTTCACCACCACCTCAATCTCCAGAAGACGCCTCCGATGGCGGTGATCAATACCTTGGTGGTGATCACATGGACTTCGATTCGGTCTACTATAGTCCGTTTCAAGTTCAAAGTGACGAGGAGGATGATGCTCCAGTGACAAAGAAGCATCTCCGCGAGCTTAACGAGAAGGTTGATCTACTTCTCGCCTCCTCAACCAACCAACAGTCATCTTTGTCTGAAGCTGCCCTTCAGAAGATCGTTGACGCCTTCTCCAGGGCTCAACATGATTCCGTGGCCTCAGCAACTGCTGCTATAGATGCCTCCACCCGAGCCTGTGAGGCAGCGACCGAAAAAGTCGATAAACTATTCAATGAAGCTTCCGTCCTGCTAAAGTCTTTGCAGGAGAGCGCCGAAGCCACTAAGACAACTCTTGAACCAGTTGTTCAACAATTGGCCAAGTTTGTCTCGATGGAGCTGTCTTCGTTCGCTACTCTCAGACAACATCTTAGCGACGACAACTCGGCACTTCGTGCCTCCATCGATGCCCGCCTGGCAAAGCTACAAGAGGATCTTGCGGCAGAAAATTCTCTGATGGACGTCTTGGCGAGTAAGACTACCGCCCTTAAGGTCAAGAGCACGCAGCTTTCCAACTCCCAGCAACAATTGGAAGCTCTTCGATCCGAGAGGGAGGTCATAAAGACGTGTGTTTCGGATGTCCACGCAGCTCTATCAAACATCCTGGAAGCACACGACCCCATCCTAAACCATTCGGTGAGGCGCACCCTCGCTGAAAAACTCTCTCCGGCCATGGACCTTTTAAGCAAAATTGAAGGCCTACCAAGTTTCGTATCCATTCCGAAACAAGGGGGAGATGAGAAGAAAGGATCGAAACCACCTCCTTCCTCCAAAGCGACTCACACAACCGAACCACCCCCAACTGGTCATGCCTCGGGTTCGGGTGTGAAGAACAAGGGCAAAAACATAGCTGAGGGAGGAGATGAAGATGAAGATGAAGACAGGGAGACCATTGCTGACATGTTGAAACGAAAGAACAATCGCAATGCTGAAGGCGATGCCAGTCGTGTGGCGCGTGAGGCTGAAGAAGCAGAACGAAAGCAAAAAGAAGCCCACGATCTCCTTGAGAGCCGAAAGTTGCTCTTCCCTGCCTGGACCAGGGATCGTATGATAAAAGAGGCCATAGAAACTCCAAGCATATTATGGCTCGAACCGGTTATATCATTCGACTGCAACAACACTGTCGATTCGCAATTTGATATGCCGCTGACTCGAAAGGCGTTCATCTTCCACGCCTTCTCTAACATTTTTGAAGTCCCGCATCCGAACGATGAGCTTGACAGGGAGCTCATTGACTTCTACCTGGAGGCTGCTCGCCCTCAATACCTCACCTGGAGCGCCCAGAAGATTGTTAATGTTCGGGTGCTGAAGCCTTATGCCATGGGGAGATTCACAAACGTTAAGTTCAAGCTCATCCGAGGATCTGCAACAACTGCCCACATCATCTCCCTGGCGGATCTGCCCAATCTGAATCCTCATGATTGGATCGTCTTGTACAATATCCTGCTAACAGATGAATCTAAATATGGTCCCATCATAGACCATGTCAAAAGGATGTTGGCGTGCTACATCATGGAGGTTGCCCTAATGGATCAGGAGGTCGCCACAGTTTTTAAGAAGAAACCGAAAGTCGCACCTGTAGGATCGGCCAGTGATCTAAATCAAATGCAAATGGGTAAGATAGATCCGAGGCGAAACTCAGTGATGTTCACTAGAGCCGAAGGATAGAAATGTCTCTTCGCTTTAGCTGACAAACACCTTTACACCACAGCTTTCTTGGAGCACGTCTTATCAATTATCAAGCGGTGTAAAGACAATTCGGCTGATGACATCAAGTACTTCAATGATATGATCAATTGGTACATTCGGTTTAGACAGACCATCCTTTCCATAACCAAATGTCTGTTTAACACCGTGAAGAAGAAGGTACCAGCTTCAGCTGCCGGCCCAAGTAAGAAGTGAAGGTCTCGCTCCAAATTGACGCAAAGGGGGAGATTGTTGGGCTGAAGATAGTTTTGATGTTGCGTCTTTTGGGCTCGTTAGTTTAGCCTTGTATTCTCCGGTTTGGGCCTGTCCAACCGTGAGCCTTTTATGTGTTGTATATAAGTTAAATGCTTGCATGCATATTAGGTCAAGATTGATGAGATTATCGATATAGCGATTCATCCAGAGTACAATATTTTTCTTTAATCGTTCTTGTAATCTTCTAATCCTCTACAGTTGATGTTCGTAATCGAGCTCTTCTGAGGATTTTATTTAATCATTCGACACGTTTGATTCAAGCTGTTTTGTTCTTATTATAGCGTTCTTGTTGGTTTATATTCATATACTTGTTCAAGATCTAATCGATCTTCACAGATTAAAAGTTGTTTTAATCCCATCAATAAAAAGAACCATTTTGGAGTGTTAGACTAGAGGGAGAATTTGTATACAAAACTCATTTGTATGATCTTTCTAGATCAAATAAGAGCTTACAAAGATTTATTTACTCCTTGTGTTCTTGATTTTACATGATGATTCACTAGATCTTTCATATTCCGCACATGCCATCATAATCCACACCACTACAATTGGTATCAGAGCGGGTGTTCTTGATTTGATCAAGAATTGATCCTTGATGGCTATTTTGATTTCGTGATTCTTATTATTCATCGATCTTCGTGTTTAGAGAGTGTTTTTGTGTTCTAGAAGTCGAATTTTTCTTTGATTTGATCCATAATTCGACTTTCTCTCTCTAGAATACTTGTTTGTATCACTTTATCTCTCTAGAAAACCCATTCAAAATCACTTTCTCTCTCAAGAATTCATCAAGTTTTTGTGATCATGGTGGGTTTGCCATATGATTCTTGGATTGTGATCGTTAAAGATGTGAAATACAAAGTCAATGAAGATCAATTTTATGGGTTGGTGTTAAGCAAATTGATTTCATGAGGTAATTTGGTTTCTTATGGAGTTTTGAAGGATGATCATGGAAGCTTGGTATTTCAACCAATTTGTAAGATTGCATGGTTGAATAAAATTGCCTTGTCCATATTAGTTTGTAGTAGAAATCAAAAGGAAGGAGAAGAAAGAGGTTTGTTCAATAAGAAATATGTTTCTCTTATTGAAGACCTAAATGATCTTCGTGCTCTTAAATTTCTTGAAGTTCTTGATAATGGATTTCAATGTGATGTTCTTGATGTTCAAGAAAAAGGAGTTCAAGTTTATTCTCAAGATGAAAAAGTTTTTTGCTCAATTGGATTTCAAACCGATGATATTTTGTGTTCTTGTGATTCGTTTGAAGGAATGATTCCTTATCGGAAGCCGGTGATCCAAGAAAATCACAAGTATCAAACTCCAAAAGATTTGATTCAAACTCAAAATGTTCATGTTGTTGAAAGTGGGTTTGTTCATGGAGTCAAGTCTTCAAGATGCAAAAAGATGAGAAAGAAAAAGAAGAAGAAGATAAATCGGAAGAACAAACGGGTTTACTCATAAACATCGTCATATGTTGTGAAGTCGAAATCCGTGAAACAAATTTGGGTTCCAAAGCAACAATCTCTAAATGTTTCCTTGAATTTGAAGTCAAAACCCAAAAGTGTTGGTGGTTCTTTTGAAGATGTTCTTGCATCGTTGAAGAACACGAAGAACACGAAGAACGAGTTGTACATCTCGCATGATGGGTGGTATAATGTTCGATTTCGAGATTTTCTCAATCCGACAAAAGAACCAAGATCTTCCAAATTTGATCCGTTCGTTGAAAACGGAACTCGATTCGTGAAAAAGGTAACTCAAATTCTAAAATGGATTCCAAAACGTCCATGATTTCGATTCGTGTTTTGCGTTTTTCAATTTTTGATCGATTTGCCTCATTGGATCAAATCCGTTTCAATCTCATTGATTGATCCAATTATTTTTTTAGGTCAATCCAAAAATCAAAATCATATTCTCACAATTCCAAAATCATTCTTATTCTCAAATTCGTTTACTGTTCATCTAGCCCAACAAAATTAAAATCATGATCGGTCACTGTTCACATTAGATTACTTTGAGCCCAAATTGACAATCAAATCACTGTTCATTATTCACTTTTTCGAAGCCCATTTGTTCCTAATTCGATCAATGTTTAAGCCCAATGATCGTGTTTGTTTCTCGTGAAGTCGATTCAAAAGAAAAGTCAAAATCCAAATCTGCTTTGAAATCGAAATCAATTTCGATGATTAGAAGGTCAGAGTTGATTTTTGTAGACATGAAAATGTTCTGGAAATCGATTGTTGGAATTTGATGTATTGAGTCGAAGATTTTGATGATGAATTGCTTGATGTCGAACATTTGGATTGAAGTCGATTGGATGATGTGTTGATGTCACAGAATCGAATTGATTATAGTTGAGGTCATGATTGTTTTGTTGTGTGATGTTCGAAGGATCAAGTTTGACTGGGGTTATTAGATTTTCGAAAGAATTGATGATTTGGAAAAGCAAAGTCGACTGATATAAATTGATGTTTGGATTTCGAAAGTTTGGAGTGTGGATTCGTTTTTGGATTGTGATTTGATGTTGATTTTTTATTGAGTAACGAAAACTCGATTGGAAAACTTGATTGGGAAATCGATCGAGTATCAAGGTCGATAGTTGACAGAGACAAACGAAAGCTTGGAGTCTATTATCAATGGTCGATGGTATTTGTCGATGTGCGAAGCACTGTGAGCGAATGGTTGATGAAATTCGTTCATGAAATGGTGTGATGTTTGGAATTCGATAGTTGATGTTGGTTTGATAATGGAAATCGAATGGGAAGATGAGTTTGACATTGAGAATGAAGGACAAATTTGTCGATTGCTGATCTTGTGTCAAATGAATCAATGGTCTGTTCGATTGATATTGGGAACGTCATGATATGGGGATGAAGAATTCGAAGCTATCGGTGTCAAGGATCGAATGAGAGAAGTCACTTGGTTTGGATATTCGAATAGATGGTTTGGAGGATCGATGGTCACTTGGATTTTGAGGCCCTGTATTAAAAGCGAAGTCTATGTAGCTGAATTCGACTGTGGTTGGGTTGCTTTTGGTGGATGTTCGTTTTCAATGGGTAGTCGATGATTTAACGAACTGGGAGGAGTTGAAAAGCGAAGCAAACAGAAGTGATGAACGAAGTATAATCGGTTGATGTCAAGGAACGAAATTGGTGGATTCAATTGAGAAATCGATGGTTAATGGATTGATAACGAAGAACGAAATCAATATGTTGAAATATAAGTTTCATTGATGAAATCGGTGGTTAATCGGTGTGTTTGTAGTTTGTATGAAGGTTTCATACGAAGGGACGAGACTGATTTCGTACGAAGGGAAAACGTATGGAGGCTGAGATTTCGTACTAAGCGTGCCTGAGAGTTTCGTGCCTTGGAAACGAAGTGAAGAAGAAAACATGAAGTTTCGAAAATGGTCCCTGGTGTTTCGATAGTTTTGCATATGGTCAAAGTTTCGTTAGTTTTAAAGAAAAATGAAGAATTTTCGAAAACAACCCCTGAAATTTCGAAAATTTGGCTTTTTATACCCAAATTCGAAATCAGGTTGATTTTCTTAGAAATTGAAGAATTTTCATTTCAGGCCCCTGCAGTTTGTGCAAATTGATGCTTTCTACCCGACTTTGAAAAAGAGGGAGAGTTTTGCATATTTGGCTGTTTATGGCGCAACGGGTCCCTGCAAGTTTCAGAAAGTGATAATTTCTACCCGGATTTTGAAAAATCTTGCAACTTTCACCCAAAAAGTTAAAAAAAATTTCATAAATTGGAAATTTTTTGTCGCTTTTTCGTGATTGTTTTTCCGTGCAAGATTTTTGGTGATTCATTTTTGGTACACATCAAGGGGGAGTATTGTGAAGATTATTCCTTGGGCGCTTCTCATTCTTAGTGGGTTTTATAATCATTTTTTGATTATAAAAAGGGGGAGAATGATGGGTATTCGAAGCTTCTCGGGTTTGTCGAATATTCATTTGCGGATTTGAAGACCGGTGTTACTTCGAGGGGGAGTTTGGTCTTAATCGCGCTAGCTCGTTGGATATTAAAGCCGGACATCCAATCCTAACTTTGAGGGGGAGAATGTTAGGGTGCAAAGTCATGCTTGGATGTAATGTTTTAGGCTTTCCTCTTTCTATGTGTAAATGGTTTGAGTCTTTCCTATAAATAGGAAGTGAGTGACTCCCATTATAAAAAGAACCATTTTGGAGTGTTAGACTAGAGGGAGAATTTGTATACAAAACTCATTTGTATGATCTTTCTAGATCAAATAAGAGCTTACAAAGATTTATTTACTCCTTGTGTTCTTGATTTTACATGATGATTCACTAGATCTTTCATATTCCGCACATGCCATCATAATCCACACCACTACAATTAGTATTAGAGCGGGTGTTCTTGATTTGATCAAGAATTGATCCTTGATGGCTATTTTGATTTGCTGATTCTTATTGTTCATCGATCTTCGTGTTTAGAGAGTGTTTTTGTGTTCTAGAAGTCGAATTTTTCTTTGATTTGATCCATAATTCGACTTTCTCTCTCTAGAATACTTGTTTGTATCACTTTATCTCTCTAGAAAACCCATTCAAAATCACTTTCTCTCTCAAGAATTCATCAAGTTTTTGTGATCATGGTGGGTTTGCCATATGATTCTTGGATTGTGATCGTTAAAGATGTGAAATACAAAGTCAATGAAGATCAATTTTATGGGTTGGTGTTAAGCAAATTGATTTTATGGGGTAATTTGGTTTCTTATGGAGGTTTGAAGGATGATCATGGAAGCTTGGTATTTCAACCAATTTGTAAGATTGCATGGTTGAATAAAATTGCCTTGTCCATATTAGTTTGTAGTAGAAATCAAAAGGAAGGAGAAGAAAGAGATTTGTTCAATAAGAAATATGTTTCTCTTATTGAAGACCCAAATGATCTTCGTGCTCTTAAATTTCTTGAAGTTCTTGATAATGGAGTTCAATGTGATGTTCTTGATGTTCAAGAAAAAGGAGTTCAAGTTTATTCTCAAGATGAAAAAGTTTTTTGCTCAATTGGATTTCAAACCGATGATATTTTGTGTTCTTGTGATTCGTTTGATGATTCCTTATCGGAAGCCGGTGATCCAAGAAAATCACAAGTATCAAACTCCAAAAGATTTGATTCAAACTCAAAATGTTCATGTTGTTGAAAGTGGGTTTGTTCATGGAGTCAAGTCTTCAAGATGCAAAAAGATGAGAAAGAAAAAGAAGAAGAAGATAAATCGGAAGAACAAACGGGTTTACTCACAAACATCGTCATATGTTGTGAAGTCGAAATCCGTGAAACAAATTTGGGTTCCAAAGCAACAATCTCCAAATGTTTCATTGAATTTGAAGTCAAAACCCAAAAGTGTTGGTGGTTCTTTTGAAGATGTTCTTGCATCGTTGAAGAACACGAAGAACACGAAGAACGAGTTGTACATCTCGCATGATGGGTGGTATAATGTTCGATTTGGAGATTTTCTCAATCCGACAAAAGAACCAAGATCTTCCAAATTTGATCCGTTCCTTGAAAACGGAACTCGATTCGTGAAAAAGGTAACTCAAATTCTCAAATGGATTCCAAAACGTCCATGATTTCGATTCGTGTTTTGCGTTTTTCAATTTTTGATCGATTTGCCTCATTGGATCAAATCCGTTTCAATCTCATTGATTGATCCAATTATTTTTTTAGGTCAATCCAAAAATCAAAATCATATTCTCACAATTCCAAAATCATTCTCATTCTCAAATTCGTTTACTGTTTATCTAGCCCAACAAAATTAAAATCATGATCGGTCACTGTTCACATTAGATTACTTTGAGCCCAAATTGACAATCAAATCACTGTTCATTATTCACTTTTTCGAAGCCCATTTGTTCCTAATTCGATCAATGTTTAAGCCCAATGATCGTGTTTGTTTCTCGTGAAGTCGATTCAAAAGAAAAGTCAAAATCCAAATCTGCTTTGAAATCGAAATCAATTTCGATGATTAGAAGGTCAGAGTTGATTTTTGTAGACATGAAAATGTTCTGGAAATCGATTGTTGGAATTTGATGTATTGAGTCGAAGATTTTGATGATGAATTGCTTGATGTCGAACATTTGGATTGAAGTCGATTGGATGATGTGTTGATGTCACAGAATCGAATTGATTATAGTTGAGGTCATGATTGTTTTGTTGTGTGATGTTCGAAGGATCAAGTTTGACTGGGGTTATTAGATTTTCGAAAGAATTGATGATTTGGAAAAGCAAAGTCGACTGATATAAATTGATGTTTGGATTTCGAAAGTTTGGAGTGTGGATTCATTTTTGGATTGTGATTTGATGTTGATTTTTGATTGAGTAACGAAAACTCGATTGGAAAACTTGATTGGGAAATCGATCGAGTATCAAGGTCGATAGTTGACAGAGACAAACGAAAGCTTGGAGTCTATTATCAATGGTCGATGGTATTTGTCGATGTGCGAAGCACTGTGAGCGAATGGTTGATGAAATTCGTTCATGAAATGGTGTGATGTTTGGAATTCGATAGTTGATGTTGGTTTGATAATGGAAATCGAATGGGAAGATGAGTTTGACATTGAGAATGAAGGACAAATTTGTCGATTGCTGATCTTGTGTCAAATGAATCAATGGTCTGTTCGATTGATATTGGGAACGTCATGATATGGGGATGAAGAATTCGAAGCTATCGGTGTCAAGGATCGAATGAGAGAAGTCAATTGGTTTGGATATTCGAATAGATGGTTTGGAGGATCGATGGTCACTTGGATTTTGAGGCCCTGTATTAAAAGCGAAGTCTATGTAGTTGAATTCGACTGTGGTTGGGTTGCTTTTGGTGGATGTTCGTTTTCAATGGGTAGTCGATGATTTAACGAACTGGGAGGAGTTGAAAAGCGAAGCAAACAGAAGTGACGAACGAAGTATAATCGGTTGATGTCAAGGAACGAAATTGGAGGATTTAATTGAGAAATCGATGGTTAATGGATTGCTAACGAAGAACGAAATCAATATGTCGAAATATAAGTTTCATTGATGAAATCGGTGGTTAATCAGTGTGTTTGTAGTTTGTATGAAGGTTTCATACGAAGGGACGAGACTGATTTCGTACGAAGGGAAAACGTATGGAGGCTGAGATTTCGTACTAAGCGTGCCTGAGAGTTTCGTGCCTTGGAAACAACGTGAAGAAGAAAACATGAAGTTTCGAAAATGGTCCCTGGTGTTTCGATAGTTTTGCATATGGTCAAAGTTTCGTTAGTTGTAAAGAAAAATGAAGAATTTTCAAAAACAGCCCCTGAAATTTCGAAAATTTGGCTGTTTATACCCAAATTCGAAATCAGGTTGATTTTCTTAGAAATTGAAGAATTTTCATTTCAGGCCCCTGCAGTTTGTGCAAATTGATGCTTTCTACCCGACTTTGAAAAAGGGGGAGAGTTTTTCATATTTGGCTGTTTTTGGCGCAACGGGTCCCTGCAAGTTTCAGAAAGTGACAATTTCTACCCGGATTTTGAAAAGTCTTGCAACTTTCAACCAAAAAGTTAAAAAAAATTTCATAAATTGGAAATTTTTTGTGGCTTCTTCGTGATTGTTTTTCCGTGCAAGAGTTTTGGTGATTCATTTTTGGTACACATCAAGGGGGAGTATCGTGAAGTTTATTCCTCGGGCGCTTCTCATCCTTAGTGGGTTTTATAATTATTTTTTGATTATAAAAAGGGGGAGAATGATGGGTATTCGAAGCTTCTCGGGTTTGTCGAATATTCATTTGCGGATTTGAAGACCGGTGTTACTTCGAGGGGGAGTTTGGTCTTAATCGCGCTAGCTCATTGGATATTAAAGCCGGACATCCAATCCTAATTTTGAGGGGGAGAATGTTAGGGTGCAAAGTCATGCTTGGATGTAATGTTTTAGGCTTTCCTCTTTGTATGTGTAAGTGGGTTGAGTCTTTCCTATAAATAGGAAGTGAGTGACTCCCATTATAAAAAGAACCATTTTGGAGTGTTAGACTAGAGAGCGACTTTGTATACGAAACTCATTTGTATAATCTTTCTAGATCAAATAAGAGCTTACAAAGATTTATTTACTCCTTGTGTTCTTGATTTTACATGATGATTCACTAGATCTTTCATATTCCGCACATGCCATCATAATCAACACCACTACAAAGGGTGATTCAAAAGTGAAGGTTCCTATGGAATTTGGCACGAAGTTAAAACCATCTCTAGAAATACCTGTTGTGGACATAACACTATATCGTCAAATGATAGGGTCCCTTATGTATCTAACAACCAGTAGACCAGATATTATGTTTTTTGTTTGTTATTGTGCCAGGTTTCAATCCAATCTAAGAGAACCTCACATGGTTGCTGTTAAGAACATTTTTTGTTATCTGAGGAGAACCTCATCTCTCGGTCTCTGGTATCCTGCAAGATCTGGATTCCTCATTCAAGCCTTTTCTAATGTTGATCTAGGAGGATGTGGACTGGACAGAAAGAGTACTACAGGTGGATGCCAATTTCTTGATGGGAAACTTGTTAGCTGGCAGTCCAAGAAACAAACTTGTGTTTCATTATCCACAGCCGAAGCTGAGTATATCGCTGCAGCATCTTGCACTTCTCAAGTGGTATGGATTCAAAGTCAACTGAGAGACTATGGGCTAAGTATGAAGAAGATCCCTCTCTATTGCGACTCCGAAAGTGCAATAAGGATTTGTCACAATCCTGTGCACTACTCAAAAACCAAGCACATTGCACTTAAATATCCTTTCATCAAGGATCATGTAGAAGATGGGAATGTGGAAGTACACTTTGTTCGATCTGTTGATTAACTAGCTGACATCTTCACTAAAGCCTTACCTGAAGCTACCTTTAACAAAATTTTACAAGGCTTGGGCATGATGGAAGGAGAGTCGGTACCGAATCCTCAAATCTCTCACTAAGAATTAGACAAGCGAAATGGAGCGAACGCTCGGTCTGTTTTGGCTCCATAATTTCCGGGAACCGAAATGAACCGACCGCTCGGTCTATTTTGGCTCTGGAATTTTAGGGAACCGAAATGAACCAACCGCTCAGTCTATCTCGCTTCACTCTTTTAAGATAAGGTTTCCGTTGTATATCTTGTACATTCTTTTCTCATGCCTTTCATTTGATTTAAACTTAATTATTTTATCTTTCTGTTTTTATTCTTTTTCAGAGAATTTCAAAAGTTCAAAAATATTTTATCTTTCTGTTTTTATTCTTTTTCAGAAAATTTCAAAAGTTCAAAAATATTTTATCTTTTTGTTTTTATTCTTTTTCAGAAAAGTTCAAAAGTTCAAAAATATTTTATCTTTCTGTTTTTATTCTTTTTTAGAAAAATTCAAAAGGTCAAAAATATTTTATCTCTCTGTTTTTATTCCTTTTCAGAAAATTTCAAAAGCTCAAAAATATTTTATCTCTCTGTTTTTATTCTTTTTCAGAAAATTCCAAAAATTCAAAAATATTTTTTTTGTTTCGTTTGTTTGTTTGTTTGGTTTGTGTGGTGTGTTTCTTTGTTCTTCATAGGTGAGAAGAGTACCAGTACAACAGAATGTGGATCTAAGGCAGGTATATTTACTTTAAATTCGAACTAGATAAAGGTCCCTAGAAGCATGTTGCTGTATGTTGACCTAAGCCTCTACGACTTTGAGCAGGCCTTAATGATTCGATCTATACCTATCGTTTCTTCCCAATCAGGCTGATCACATCCACTCGGTCTAGAGCTACCTTACTCTTCTCATATGAGTTAAGAGTTTTTCTACTTTGTCATGTCTATCTATCAGAAGGTACTTTCGGTTCTAAAGCCACCTTCCTTATATTCTCAATCTACTTTCGGTTTACAAATGTAACCCTTGAGACTCTCGGTCCTTACCACTGAGGTTTATGGTTACACAACATCTGTGTTTGTGATCTTAGATACATATACCATGTGCTAAGTGAAACCCAATATCCAACACCAATAATGAATTGACGGTGAATTAATTATTCAAGAACTTCCTGGTTACTTAATGAAATCTCCTTTTATTTTTGTGTGGTCTTTTATGAAATTGTCTACTACCAAGGCATTTCTTCCCAAAGAGATCTAGTTTATTATTTTTGAGATTTGTTCTTCCTCTTTCGTCACTATATAATATATCCAACATACCTGTTCAACAAACCACATCGGTCTCACAAGTACTTCTTCCAACGTTCAGTTTTATGTTAAGACTTGAAGTTCGGTTGAAGATAAGCTACCCTAAGCCTTATAATTAAAAGAAGCCTTTCAATGTTTATTGACAAACAGTTGATCATATTTTTAGGGAAACCACACAAGCACTTCAAGTCTCTCTTGGCTTTGAAGGAAGTGATTCTTGCCCGGAATCCTGTGCTTTCTGTCTCATAATGAGACATCACTCACATCCCATACACATTTGCTTTATTTCCTTATCTTTGTCACTCTAATGTACAAAAATTTCAATTTTCCACATTCTGGTTGCTGAGTGATTTGAATTTTGTTCTATCTGTTGGAGCCAAACAACAGATTACTATGGAATTTCAAACGACGATTGTACATGAGAATAGGTTTATAATATTACGTTGATTGTTATGTAGCAATAACTATCCCAAATCTCCTTGTATTGACTTTGGAAGGCTTAGAGTCACAAGTGTCACTCCTCTAATGGTTCACAAACACCATAAGCAAGAGGATGAAGAGGAGAGAGGATGGAGGCTGCCCTAAAACATGTGAAACCCTAGGATAGGTCTTAGCCATGTTTTTGGTCATAAGGGATCTCTTTATATAGGAGGCAATTAGGGTTATCTAACAAGGAAACCCTAATTTGGATGCTTAAGCCCTAAGCAACCCATGGAGCCCTTTCCTTAAGGCCTTGGACGATTTCATATGGGCTTCCCCCATAGAATTCGTCCACCTTATAATAAAAGGTAATCCATGGCCCAAATTGCAATTATCTTATAATTACAATTCCAGTCCCTTAAGCTTAATTAATCTCTTTTAGTCACAAAACTAATTACCAATTAATTATTGACTAATATTAATTAAAAAATATGATTTCTCCTTTAATATATTATTCCCATAATATATTAATAAATCATATTTAATCCTTTCTCTCCATAATTCATCCTATCAAGTTGCTTTGGTGAAGGCAACCCAAAAGGACCATGCACCATCGGGTCAAGTACATACCAAAATAGTTATGGACTTAGACACTAATCCAACAGTCTCCCACTTGGATAAGTCTAATAACTATTATGCGTATGACTTCAGATCCTGATCTGCAATCGTAGCTTTCCAAAGCCGTTGTCAACTCTGATCCTATCAGATACGCGTGTCCTTAGATAAGGGATCATATATTCCTCCATTCTAGATATCATATGAGATATGATTTCTAATCATTCTCTTTGTACTATATCTCGATTCCCGATTTATGACGGCTGACTAATTGAACAAATCGAATTAGCCCTAGCCCGGCCAAGCATTTACGTTTGTCATCACAAAATCATCGAGGGGCCCAAAGATATCGCTTTTATCCTACTTTGGATAAAAGGAACGGATAAAATTTGATACAATGCTTGCTTGCACTCACTCACCGAATCACACACAACAATATGTTTTATAACACCAAGTTATTAGTGCGTTTTCATATTATCAATGTGCAACCGATTTCCAAGATACAACTCACACATCTCGGTTTCAAGAATATAAGATGTTATCGTCTCACCAATCACTCGTGATACAATTCATGGAGTGATCCAAGTGAGCATGGGTTTAATCCAATGCTCAAATCATATTCATAAGCACTCATGAACGTAGCAGCAAACATTTGCTTATGTCTAATACCTTATAGACAATCCACACACCAATTCATGACAGTCTTCATTCATATCTACTTCCAACATATGAACGACTGTGGCCCGTTCGAATAATTCGATTATTCTTAATAAATTCAATTATTCTGGAAGTCAAAACATGCAAATGTGAAACACAAGAATAATACTAATCCCATATGGCCTCAAACCTTTGAGTATAAATAAAACTCCTTTTATTTATCACCATATCCATTACTCATTATTTTTCATTTCGGGTAATCAACTTCTTACTTGAATTATTACACTTGTCCCATGCTCCTAGCATGCACACAATGTTTACCTATGGTTCTTACTTTGTGAAATAGATCAAATTGAACACATTTCCAACCATTCTCATTTCACAACTCCAAATCCTTTTTCATAAGTGTAAAAATATCAAATTCTTGCTACTTATAGAATATGTTAGATTCTAACATTTTATGCAATGATCCTTTCGTAATGTCACTGCACCAAAGTCACAAAGACTATTGCCAATGATATTACAAAGTTCTCTATCAGAGATTGTTACAAGACAATTCCTTAGATATGATGTCTCTCACTCAAAGAACATTCCTTTGAACATCCTTTTGCATAAAAGTTTCTAATCTAGACATAGATTTTTCAATATTCAATTCCCAATATGGATACGCTTCCATATTTTCCATATGACAACTTATTCTTAATAGAATCTTTTCTATTCATAATACTCGATATGGTCCATCCAATACCATGCTTCCAACTACTCACAAGCGACCAATCCTCGTCGAACTTTGGATTGTCCTATGATAGTTGTTTAATTATTTTAGTCAAAACCAATTCTAGTCCCCTTTCCCTCTAAATGCGCTCGACATTTGGAAAATTTTAGAATGGTCAAACATTAAAGCATTTGCAATCGATCCTATACCCGAAGCGTATGGGACACGACACATAATGTTTTATTTGCTATGTTCTCAAAATTCGAATTGTGAAGAGGAATGCCGTAATCATAATCGAAATTTTAAGAACACACTATGTACCCTTGACTAAATTTATTAACATTTCTCAACCTAATCCTTTAGATTCAAAATGAAGCATAATATTCTCTCCCTTAATTATATCAAAACAACTTTACAACCCTTACGACTTTGCAAGGTATAACTCTTGTTTTCTATAATTAATATTGCCAACTTGCAATACGTGCCTTAATAATCATACAATCATAACTTTTATGCTCCCACTATCATGATGATTATTATAAACATAACACTTATGCTCCCACTAGCTTCGACATGTATTCAGAAACAACTAAACTTTCAGAAAAACAATACTTATTGGATTTCTTAAATTCATGTTTCTAATACTTAATGCTTTGATAATCTTTTATCAAGGCCTCTTATACACCTTTGCCTTAGATAGTTCATATGTGTGTCTAAACAATTAAGACTAATTGCCAAACCTCACAATTCAAATCATGGAAAGGGATACTGTAACCATAATTGAATTCGAGAATGCAATTTTACAATCACTATCTTCTTAAAATCTTTCTTATTGAAAGCATTTCCTCACAATCATTTTCATGAAGGAGGAAATCTTATGACACTTAGATTTAAATGGTGTATTTGTTCCTATCCATGTGAATTTGTCAAAACCAAAGTTTACGACAAATTCAAACTCATATGGATCGAACTTTCTTGATCTCGATTTCTTGCCTTTATGGTAACACAGCTGCCCACCATGTCTTCCAAGTACTTAAGCAGCTCACCTTTTCTTATCAATGTAATTTCCATTGATCAAGGTCCTTGCCTTTTATGCATTCAAATGAGAACTCATAGGACTCACATGCATAATTAACTCGATTGGATTGGCACAGAAACAAAATAATGTCAACACGATAGGTTGTAAACCTCAACTCGTGTGCTAGTGATGATCGATAAGGTTTATTTGATTTGTTTTTGAAACCTTTCAAGACCATTAAGACTCTTACTGACTTCTTGACATATAAGATTCTCTTGTCAATAACCATTTCTTGACAAACAAATATTCAAGAGTTAGTGTAGCTTTTATCAAAACACTTCATAAATTGGTCCTAGTTGGTCTTTGTCTTATCCAAGACATCACAACTTTCCACATTTTATGAATGTTATAAACCTTCTTAATACTTTTCCACTCAATGTCACAATCTTAACTCTAAGACTTGTCTTGGAACGAAGCATGATTGACTTCTTGATTTAACCATTTCTTCAATTCTTGATTCCTCTTCTTAGACATACAATTGTACTAAGACTCACTTAGAGGATCAATTGAGATATGCTTCTTAATCATTAAGACCCATCATAAAGCATAAAAAGGTACTATCCCTTCTTCTTAGAATGGAGAAACTTTTATCTTTCTGCCTACTTGATTCTTCTTATTCGTTCTACTATTGATTTAAACCTTTTTAATCAATTCCGAATTACACTTAATCTTATAAGTGTAATCATATTTACTAAACCTTTAGTAAACCATGACGAATATCTTGTTACTCTTATGGTGGACTTGATCAACACATAACTTTGTGTACTCGATCTCCTAGTCCTTCACTTGAAACTTTGTCAATGAATTAGTCTAATTATCAAATATGAGATTTCTCATTCATCGTGCAACCAAGTCACGTGATTCCAAATTTCTGTCCAATTGAAACTTTGGGCGATGAGAAACTCTCCCTATTTGGTAAATTCTTGACTTTCCATAAATAACATAATAATAACCAAATCCATTATTGATAATATTCAAACATCAATTTTTTCATATACCCCATTGCAAGGATAAATAAATATTATAAACTCAAAATTTATTTTATTGCGGAAAAATTTGTCCTTACAATGCAATTCATGGAAAAACTATGCTAATACATCTTTCTTAGCAATCTAATTCTAACTCTAAGTAGTAGCTCAAGAATCTAATCTTCGAGAAATGCGATCAAAATCCATTCCTTCACGGTTAGATTCTGCTCACTTCTTCCCTTAAGCTTCCTTTCTTTTCTTCGATCCTACAAAACATCAATTGTAATCTTATCACATTATGTATTAAGAATCTAGAATAGAAGCTTAAAATAGTTAGTTAATGGATTTTACCTATATTAGAGCCATACGTTTCGACTCTCCCATCTCTTAGATCTCTTAGGTAAATGGGGCAGCTTCATCTCCAATGCCCTTTCTCTTGGCAATAAAAGCAAATTGCCTTTCTCTTATGATCAAACTTTTCGATCATAGCATGTGTTTCGTTGCCATTGTCTATATCCATAGAGGTCTTGAAGGCAGATTCACCAATCAACTTTGCTTTTCTATCGCGCCAAACCATTGCTGATTCAGCTGCAATAAGCATATAGGTGAGATCTATAAGGGTCACGTCGCGGTTCATCGTATAGTACTCTCTTACGAACTCACTATATGATTTAGGAAGTGACTGAAGAACCCAATCAACAGCCATCTCCTCACAGACAACGGATCCCAACCTTCTTAACCTATTAATGTGTGACTTCATCCCTAGGACGTGTGCACACAGCGACTTTCCTTCTTTATGTTTACTTGCCAAAAGGGCTTGAGTAAGCTTGAACTTTTCAAGCCTTTGAACTTGTGGGTTAGGGAGAATAATTGGAGGAGGTGGAGGAAGTGAAGCATGATATATTGTTCCTCGATCGAATCGTGGAATATCATCTTCATGCGGAAAGCTTGTTCCACGGGATTTAGGAAGGCCATAGTTGTCGAACATTGACATCTACAAAACGGGAGAAAATGAATTCAAGTTAGTTGATTGATTGAGTCCTTAGTAAATCACCCAAATGAGATATTAAGGCTGGGACCCAACACAATATTCTACAACTCGGGAGAGGGATGTCGTAACCCTAATTGCAGAATATTTGAAGGTAAGTGAATGACGATTCACTAATTTCCACCTCGAAAAACGAAAAAGAAATTTAAGTTTTAAATCTATGAAAACTCCTAGATCCTTTGAGATTCATTGAACATTCAATGGCATGTTTAAATCTCGATATGCCCCTCTTGTTTGTGACTGGGATGCCGAGGATCACAAAGCAGGTGTGAATAACCATGCAAACTTACATGGTGCCCTCACATCTTACAGTCACCTATTCGATGTGTCGGTAAACCACACACACTCCACCTAACTATGACAAACATTGAGTCACCCTTTGCTACCTTTGCTTAGAACCATTTAGTGTGCCGGTAAACCACACACGCTCCACTAACGTCTTCGCAAGGGCACAAAGTGTAATTTCATGGAATTGCATCAATTCACTTTTGCCTAAGTAACTAAGATTGGGAATTTTATGAAAACATTTATGTAACACCCAGATTTCAAAAAAAATAAAATTTTCATTTAATTAATCAATTTAATATTAAAACACTTGTTTAAAATCTGATTCACATTCAAATTACAAAACGTAGTTTCATTTTCGTTATAAAAGAAGACCAGGATCCTCCAAAACACAACTCTTTCTTCGGTGTGTACAATCGAACCGTTGCCATCCCGCGTTACTGTAAAAACCTGAAACAACATGACATAAACGACGTAAGCACGAAGCTTAGTGAGTTCCCCAATATACAACTTACGCACATACGCCTTTCCAGGCCCGACCTTCCGGTCCATGTGTCTCAGGGGACTTCCGTCCCTGCTGGGTAAACCTTCCGGCCTTACCCACGCCGACCTTCCGGTCCATCACACATCCTCCGGTCCATGTGTCTCAGGGGACTTCCGTCCCTGCTGGGTAAACCTTCCGGCCTTACCCACGCCGACCTTCCGGTCCATCACACATCATATCGCCTTCCGGCCCATAATACATAGCACATATAACATATAACATACCACATATAGCATACATATCACATATCATATCCGACCTTCCGGTCACACAGTCAAACCCTTCCGGGTACAGTATAGTGAGAAGACTCACCTCGCGGACACTAGAAGATAGCAACTCCTAAAGTCCCTTGCACTTGATCCTCCGAGCTACAAGCTCCCTGTAACATCATATATCCCTTATTAATACTTCTACCTTCCACGTTAACTGACCCTAAGAATCACACCAGTCAACTCTGGTCAACAGTCCAATGTCAGCTCGACTGGACTCGGCGAGTTCCATGGCGACTCGGCGAGTCTGGTCGTCCTTCAATCCTCTGAGATTCCCCTTCTACTCGTCGAGTATCCTCTTTGACTCGACGAGTCACTCCTGGAAGAATCGCGGGGCCACCCCGACTCCACTCGCCGAGTCTGAAGAACAACTCGGCGAGTCCCAGTGAATCTTCAAGCTACTCGCCGAGTCTGATCATCCGACTCGGCGAGTCCATGCCATGCAGTCGATCCAACTGCTTCCTGAGATACGTTTATTCCCGAAAAACACACCAATGGGACTTCTGGACCTCTAATCATCCAATTACTAGGGTATAAACTTTTGTATAACAACATAATAATCCATCAAATCACCAAATGGGTTTCATAAACCCTAATTCCATAACACATCAACATAGCAGAGGATAATTCGAAATATTACCTGAATAACACCCTCTCTGTGTCTCCAAACCTCAGAACTCGATCCCCATGCTCTTCCTTTGGCCAAAATCCTTCCTCTTCTTGCACCACAATTCCTTCAAAGTCAATAATGGCCTTCAAGCTTTGCTCCAAATGCCACAGTCGTCTAGGGTTCTCCACAATCGGCCAAAAGACGTGAAATGACGACATGCAACCCTTAAATACGACCCAATACGAAACGGCTAGGGTTTCTGCTGAACAGCGTCGACTCGCCGAGTCCATACCTGGACTCGTCGAGTCCAGTCGCGAACCCACGATCAAATCTGCGACCCTACTCGGCGAGTCTGGCTCCAACTCGCCGAGTCCCTCCTTTAAAACACCCCAAAATGCAATTTAACAATACTTTCAGATTTTGGGCTGTTACAATTCTCCCCCACTAGAATTAGACTTCGCCCTCGAAGTCTTACTCTGAAAATAGCTCTGGCTGCTGCTCCCGCATCTCACGTTTCGGCTTCCCTAAACACTTCCGATATCTTCCGAGGTCGCTACTGAACCACTACCAGAGGTACCTCCTTGTTCCTCAGAACCTTGATCTTCCGATCTCCGACGGCCACTGGCCTCTCGACGAAACACAGGCTCGCATCCACCTAATCGTTCTCTAGTAGAACCACTGCTGACTCATCCGCTATACACCTATCCAACTGCGACACATACCTGTGTCATGGATCCGTCCCAATTCCGTTGACAGCTCCAAACGATAGGCCACCCTTCCTACCTTCGCACCTTCACGAAAAGACCCAACATACCGGGGCCCCCCATTTACCCTTCTTCCTAAATCGAAGCACCCGACAGAAATACGAAGTCGCTGACCTGAATCACATACTCGCAACGGCGTCTGCCTGCATAACCTTCCTGTTAACTCTAAACGATCACTAACTCTCATTAACCTGCTGAGTCTGCTCTGTCGACTGAAACCCAAACTCTGTACTGTCCATCTCTCTCTGTAACCGAGAACCACCCAAGATGCAACTCTGCTCTTAAACCCCAACAATCACTCGACCACTAAGGGTTAGGAAGCCCTGAACCACCGGATCCCCGATCCAAAGCCCACTTTGTCCATCCCAGACCAACTGAGAGATCCATTCTCACTCCCAGAGTAACTCTCACAAATTCTCCTCTTGCCATCATATACACATGCTGAACTAGCCCCAACACTCGCAGGTGGAAAGACCCGATACCCTGATGATATCCTCGAACATCTCCCAAGCTGAACCACTACATCCACCCTACACTCTGATCAGAATCACACTGAGAATTCCAGATTCTCTATTCCCTTGCATCCATCCTGAGTCTCGTCAAACATCCCAACCGGATGGGTTCCTACTCCACTTCCGCGAACACGATGCTCACAACCATACTCGAAATACTCTATCCATAGCTCTGCTCTGCAGCTCTCAGTTTTGTGAACTTGCACCCCTTCGGAGTTACACCTTCCTCTTTTCCTTTTTCCAAGGAACCCTCTTGGCCATAATGCCACTCCACCCGGTGCCACGGTGCTCGCCCCAAGCGACACCACCCTTTTCGCGTAACCGCTAACCACATACTCTGGTTCCCATTGCAGGGGCTCTCAATCCCATGCACTCTCTCCACTCATCAGAATCACTGCCTTAGCTAAACAAGATCACTAACCCGGGGCCAGACCTTCCAATGCAATCACACTGCACATACGCGATCCGCAAATCCCAAACTGATCCAGCAATACCAACAGAGTCTCCAGTATGACTGGACCGACTCTCATAACACATACTAGCCACTCGAGGCTATATCTCTATGGGTCCGTACACCCAACTCTGCGAACCCTTAGGTTCTAACTCTGGGAACCTTCCGGTTCCAGCTCTAGAAACATGCACAACATAATCCCGTGGGATTGATGCAGTACAACCATCACGTACCCCAAACGTACCAATACTCTGATCGCAAACTTCCGTTTACTTACTCAAGCTCGATCCCGACCTCCTCTCAGGCCTCCACAATCAATGCCCTAGGTCTGTATCTCGCCCTGCATATCCAACACTCACTCTCGTCGGCCTATACTTTGCGCTGACAAACACTGCTGAATCCCGGCAGCTAAGCACCCTCGCATACTCATCGATCTCCCGGAGAATTTTCTAATTCTCCCCCACTAAAGCACTGACTAACTGCCACCGATCGTCATTAACGACCTCTCAGAACAATCCTGCACAAGGAGAACATTCACCCACTGACTGCTTCCCACAAGCGTAAGCAACCCCCAGCAAAACACATCTCCCCCCTGATCAATCCGCTCAAAAGAATCCGATCTTTCAATTATCCACTCCATAACTGCAGATGCTACCCGTCATTCAACCCAGTGCCGCATCTCCACTATCGACCCTCACAACGATGACCAACGGAATTCCCAAGCAATAACCCATAACCAAACCCACGACCTGCCAAAGGTTGAATATCGCATCGAAAACCGCACAAAGTTACCGGCACTAAAACACCAGACTATAACCATACCAAACCATCAGGGAACAACGAATGCCAGAACGAAACCTGAAGCACCAGTCCATAACCATGCCAATCCCGCGAAACAACGAATACCGCATCGAAATCCACACTACCAGCACAAACAATACGCCACAAACAACGCAAGCTAATCAAGTCATCAAGACAGCATCATACCCACAGCTGCCCCCCGGCACTGCTCCGTCTCCCTCTGCCGCAAGCCGATAAACACAACCCTGAGCCCTTGGGCTCTACTCCATCCTGTCCTCCTCCTGAACTCCTCAAGGTGGCCGGTGCTAGAGCCTGCACCGATCCTGCAAAAGCTGTGGACATTTGACCCTCAAATGTCCAACCTGCCGACACTGATAACAAATCCTGGGATCCCGAATTGGCACTGACTGCCGACAATCCCGTGCACCATGCCCCTCCTATCCGCACTCGCGGCATGCACCATTGGCCAACAAGCTCCGGTGCCATCTCTCTCACACTTCCCACAAGTGTGACCGCTCCGATCCCCCATTTCAACGTCTACGGTTCTGAACCGTTTCGGCGCCGACTGCGACTGCATCGGGGCCTGTCCCAGCTCACGCAACTGCAACTTAACCTCTAACTCACGCCACATGGCAGCCTTCTGCAACTCCAACAGGGTCTCGCATCTCCGCGCAGACACGATCTGTCTGATACCCCCTTGAGCTTACTCGAATATCGGGCATCTGAGCCTGCTCCGAAGCGAACTCAGGGCAAAACATCGCCCTCTCAACAGACATCCCGGTGCTCTCAGTCACCGACTCCAAATCCTGCCTCAGCTTAACGAACATCCGAGCCAATTTCTCCTGTTCATCCCGCGGAACATAGCGAGTACTGAACATCCCTCTGAATTGATCCCATGAAACCGCAGCCCTCTGCGCATCAGAAAATGACCTCGTGGTCAATCTCCACTAATCCTTCGCCCCGAGCCTCAACAGGTTCAGAGCACACCCCACCCTCTGATCAGTAGGGCATAAACTCGTGGAGAAACACCCCTCCATGTCTGATAACCATCTCATAGCAACAATCGAGTCCTGAACTCCATCGAATGTGGGAGACTTCGCATAATAGAAGTCCCGATACTAACAACCCCGACTAGCCCCTTCCTTTGCCGTTGCTACAGCCGCTGTAACCGCCGTGGCAGCCGTCTCTGCGAAAGCCGCATATCGCTCATCAAACTACTTCAATCATAGTGGTCCTGATCGACCCAAACAATTCTGGCGACTCAGCCCGCAACAATGCAGCAACCTCATCACGCCGGATCTCGCGAATCCTCGCATCCCGCTCGCTCGTGCTCGTCCGATCGATAACCGGATAACAAGATAGCCACAAGCATCATCCAATACGAACCATGGTACTCATCCCATGACATCCCTCCTCAACATGCTTCGGTGTATGGTACCTGAACCATAGCACCACTCCTCCATCTGCTCCAATGTGTAGCACTTGAGCCACAACATCTATCTCAAACTGTTCCGATGTATGGTGCCCTGACCATAACATCACTCTGTATCCGATCCGATGTATGGTATCCGAACCATAACATCACCCCTCAATCTGACCCTTAGAACCTTTAGAATGCCCCCTGTATCAAGTATGGGTCCTCTGCTTTCAGTAGTACGGGCCCATACTACCTGCCACATCTACCCATACTTTCCACACGGACCATCCCAGAGTTCCTAAGTAGCTGATAAACCTGCTCTTTCACCCATCTCATCGCGCGTGCTCGCTTTCCAGCGAAATCCTCTACTCTACCAGCGCACTCATTTGGCTAGGTTTACTCCCTAGTCCCTTCCGCCGTCCTCCCACTTCTTTGCTATCAGCTGCTGAAGAGTTCCTAATGATGCCAGCCCTCTACCTCCTGAGTATCGTCATACTCACTTAGTAGTTGACTCCCATCATCGACAACTCCACAAAGCACAAAGCAAGCAGCATTCGAGCATTGAAGCATACATAGGACTCCCCATCTGTGGTAGCTCCACCTTCTCGGCTCATCCTCGGAAGTACCTCTGTACTCCGTAGCTTTACCCCTTGTGCATCCTAACTAGATGCTCTCACTCATCACATATACACAGAAGCATAACACACATATAACAGCAAACCCTAGACTAAGGCATCACAAATCAGGCCACTCTAGTCCTAAGATGTGAAATACCTAGCCTGTCTCTAGCATGCAATAATATCTCATAAAGTGCATAATAGATATTTCATAATACAAAAGTAAGAGTATTTTGGGAAATCACCGTTTGGCTCTGGCTGATTGTACACACTGCTCTTTCTTGCTTCTTCTTTGAACTCTTATTCACTTTTAGAAACCCATTTATTTGGAAAACTTTTTCTTACTTCCTCAGTTTGAGTCCAGATTTACCCGTAGGCGCGTCCGAATCCCTCAAACCAAGGCTCTGATACCAATTTGTAACACCCAGATTTCAAAAAAAAATAAAATTTTCATTTAATTAATCAATTTAATATTAAAACACTTGTTTAAAATCTGATTCACATTCAAATTACAAAACGTAGTTTCATTTTCGTTATAAAAGAAGACCAGGATCCTCCAAAACACAACTCTTTCTTCGGTGTGTACAATCGAACCGTTGCCATCCCGCGTTACTGTAAAAACCTGAAACAACATGACATAAACGACGTAAGCACGAAGCTTAGTGAGTTCCCCAATATACAACTTACGCACATACGCCTTTCCAGGCCCGACCTTCCGGTCCATGTGTCTCAGGGGACTTCCGTCCCTGCTGGGTAAACCTTCCGGCCTTACCCACGCCGACCTTCCGGTCCATCACACATCCTCCGGTCCATGTGTCTCAGGGGACTTCCGTCCCTGCTGGGTAAACCTTCCGGCCTTACCCACGCCGACCTTCCGGTCCATCACACATCATATCGCCTTCCGGCCCATAATACATAGCACATATAACATATAACATACCACATATAGCATACATATCACATATCATATCCGACCTTCCGGTCACACAGTCAAACCCTTCCGGGTACAGTATAGTGAGAAGACTCACCTCGCGGACACTAGAAGATAGCAACTCCTAAAGTCCCTTGCACTTGATCCTCCGAGCTACAAGCTCCCTGTAACATCATATATCCCTTATTAATACTTCTACCTTCCACGTTAACTGACCCTAAGAATCACACCAGTCAACTCTGGTCAACAGTCCAATGTCAGCTCGACTGGACTCGGCGAGTTCCATGGCGACTCGGCGAGTCTGGTCGTCCTTCAATCCTCTGAGATTCCCCTTCTACTCGTCGAGTATCCTCTTTGACTCGACGAGTCACTCCTGGAAGAATCGCGGGGCCACCCCGACTCCACTCGCCGAGTCTGAAGAACAACTCGGCGAGTCCCAGTGAATCTTCAAGCTACTCGCCGAGTCTGATCATCCGACTCGGCGAGTCCATGCCATGCAGTCGATCCAACTGCTTCCTGAGATACGTTTATTCCCGAAAAACACACCAATGGGACTTCTGGACCTCTAATCATCCAATTACTAGGGTATAAACTTTTGTATAACAACATAATAATCCATCAAATCACCAAATGGGTTTCATAAACCCTAATTCCATAACACATCAACATAGCAGAGGATAATTCGAAATATTACCTGAATAACACCCTCTCTGTGTCTCCAAACCTCAGAACTCGATCCCCATGCTCTTCCTTTGGCCAAAATCCTTCCTCTTCTTGCACCACAATTCCTTCAAAGTCAATAATGACCTTCAAGCTTTGCTCCAAATGCCACAGTCGTCTAGGGTTCTCCACAATCGGCCAAAAGACGTGAAATGACGACATGCAACCCTTAAATACGACCCAATACGAAACGGCTAGGGTTTCTGCTGAACAGCGTCGACTCGCCGAGTCCATACCTGGACTCGTCGAGTCCAGTCGCGAACCCACGATCAAATCTGCGACCCTACTCGGCGAGTCTGGCTCCAACTCGCCGAGTCCCTCCTTTAAAACACCCCAAAATGCAATTTAACAATACTTTGAGATTTTGGGCTGTTACAATTTAGTTACTTTAATAATTCATTATACTTATAATGGAAGGTTTCGTCCTATCCTACCCGTTCGGCTAACGACCCTCCACTAGTCAAGAGTGCGGTGGGTAAGAGTGGATACCCATTCAATCGCCATTTTATAGGCAATTTTCTTAAACACCCCTTATAGACCAGCTTCGTGAATGAGGCCTACTAACGATAAGACTGACTTTACTCATACATATATATAATGTTAGACTTTTCATGTTATATATAGTATAGGGTATATTTTACACTTTTAAAATACTAGGTTGTCAAATTTAACAATTATACTTTTAATTCAATTAAATTGTAAACCTAAACTTTTATGGATTTATTAAACCTCTTTTAATTATACACCTTAATTAATTAATAAAATCATAAGTGTGAGATTTGAACCTTTTTCAAAACAATACTAGGGTTTTAGAATTTAACATTCCTAATTAAACTTTTAATCAACTTTTAAAATCCAAAACTTGATGGCAAGTTTTGAAACATTTCAAAACATTAGGGTTTACAATTTAAATATACATCAAAATTAAACAATTAATCAAAAATTTAAATTCCAAAACTTGAGGGCAAGTTTTGAAACCTATTTCAAAACATTAGGGTTTTAACTATTTAAATTTCAAAACAATAAAACTTTTGGGTTCAAATTTAAACTATAAAACCTAAAGGGGAAAATATGAAACTTTTCAAAGCACAAGGATCAAATAACAAATAATCTAAATTAACATTTAATCACATAATTATCCATATTTGATTTATTTAATGATTTCTTGCAAAACAATTTATCAATTTAATCAAAATAATTAATCAATTATCACATAAGGAAAAAAAATATTTTATTAATTGATAAATATCTTCAATTAGATCAAGAATATAGTCATATATAACAAAAAAAATCGGATTTATATTGATCTTATATGATAAGGCAACTATCCTTAAGCAAAAACAACAAGAAATCCCGGTTTTTCCTCATTCTGACCAGCCGACTCGTCGAGTCAAGCATGGACTCGTCGAGTTCATCATGAACTCGGCGAGTTCATCTAAAAAACTCGACGAGTTCTGACTCCAGAAGCACAAAAATCAAATTTTTTCAACATACAAAGCATCAATACAATAGAAACCAATCTAGTCTCTGATACCACTGATGGGTTTTGGTCCTAAGAACATCCTATGTGCTCATACAAACCCTAATGCTCGGATCTAGGTTTCTCTATTGTACATGCAAGTTATCCAAGACTATAAACCCTAATTCTAGCATTCAAGTAATCTTATTAACATGAGAATAGGTTTATAATATTACCTTGATTGTTACGTAGCAATAACAATCCCAAATCTCCTTGTATCGCCTTTGGAAGGCTTAGAGTCACAAGTGTCACTCCTCTAATGGTTCACAAACACCATAAGCAAGAGGATGAAGAGGAGAGCGGATGGAGGCTGCCCTAAAACGTGTGAAACCCTAGGATAGGTCTTAGCCACGTTTTCGGTCATAAGGGATCTCTTTATATAGGAGGCAATTAGGGTTATCTAACAAGGAAAGCCTAATTTGGATGCTTAAGCCCTAAGCAACCCATGGAGCCCTTTCCTTAAGGCCTTGGACGATTTCATATGGGCTTCCCCCATAGAATTCGTCCACCTTATAATAAAAGGCAATCCATGGCCCAAATTGCAATTATCTTATACTTACAATTCCAGTCCCTTAAGTTTAATTAATCTCTTTTAGTCACAAAACTAATTACCAATTAATTATTGACTAATAGTAATTAAACAATATGATTTCTCCTTTAATATATTATTCCCATAATATATTAATAAATCATATTTAATCCTTTCTCTCCATAATTCATCCTATCAAGTTGTTTTGGTGAAGGCAATCCAAAAGGACCATGCACCATCGGGTCAAGTACATACCAAAATAGTTATGGACTTAGACACTAATCCAACATTTATACCCATGCGTGCTGACGTATACCTGCGAGTAACCAAACTATCACATCGCGCATTTCTAGGTGATGTTTTAGAGATCAAGTCATTATCCTCATGATTTTTCTCTCTTCTGGCAATGGTATATTAAGGTTTTCTTGTTTTATTTGTCTTTTATCAGCAACAAATTCTCTCAAAACTTACAAGGCAAGTATACTCTATTCATCTTCTTTCTTCGATCAACAATGGAGAATTCATCATCAGTTCATGATCAGACGGCGTCATCATCATTGCTTTCCATTAAGCCAAACCAAAATATGATCATCGAACTTAACCCGTTCTTGTATGATTCATATATTCTGCATGTCGTGGAATGTTTGAAATATTCCCCTTTGGTTTTAGCCCTAACCCAGGTTGAAGCTGTTACAATGTCGTTGTTATCGCAAGTTTATTCTACGACGACTTATGAAAAAAAATAAAGAACACATCTACTTTGTCATCCACGATAAGAAGGCATCGATTTCTAAAGTGAAGTTGTGTTCGATTTTGCATCTGGCTGTCGATTCTGTCACACCCCGAAAACTGAAGGCGGAAACATTTCCGGGGTTGACTCCACGTTGAGTATCAAATCCAATGTACATAGTAAGTAAAGCAAATCAACCATTACATTACATATATGAAAGGTATACATTTGTTTCAAAAGCATAAGTTATACATGTGATACATAGTATATATAAACAACACGAAACGAGTCTTCTGAGAACTCCGTCTTCGCACAAAAGGATCATCAGGTACCTGTCTAATGTGAACCTGAGAATACAAGCGGTTTGAAAATCAGCATAAAGCTGGTGAGTTCATAAGCGGTTTTGTTTTCTGAAAATGTACGAGTTCCCTTAGTTTTCTGAAAACGTGGTTATTCAAGAAAATCCCATATTTTCTTATGTAAAGTTAGTTTCCAAATCTGAAAAGTAAAGTAAACGATGTACAAAGAAAACATGATTGTTCTTGTGAATTGTAGTTCAGTTATTTAACTTGTTATACTTTTCTAGTTACATACTACTGTTACTCAGGAAAATCCTATATTTTCCTAAATGTGTGAGTGTGAACTATTACTGGTTATGTGTGAGCTAACTGATACTGATTCCGATTATGTTCATTATTATCCATAGGAAAACTCCATGTTCTCCTGAATGAGTGAGGGTGTGCTATTACCAATTCTGGTTATGTTCAGTGTTCTCCCCAGGAAAACCCCATGTTTTCCTGAATGAGTGAGGGTGTGCTATTTCCAATTCTGGTTATGTTCAGTGTTCTCCCCAGGAAAACCCCATGTTTTCCTGAATGTGTGTGTGTGTATGCCTGTCATCCTTGAACGTACATTAGCTTTACTACGTACATAAAGCTAGTAAATGAGTCTAAAGCGTTAATAATCTAGATTGCGAGTCCTTAACCATACTCAGACTAGATATGACTCGAGTCGTGGTCAATATCCTTTTTATGAATTTTGTCACCCTTGAACCTTTCGGTTCGGCTGTAGCTAGCAGCCAGGTGTGGGATTGTCAGTCCCGTATAGATCTATACACTCAAGTCACGCTCTCCTACGTACGGAGATTCTGGTTGCAGGGGCAGTCCTCCACTATCTCGTGCCGAGGAAGTGTTACAGAGGACGTGTCTCCAATCTTTAAGATTACTCTTTACTTCTCGCCTAGAGAAGTAGTATCTACGACTAACTAAGTTCTAACGTGCCTGACCTTTACACTCGAGTCTAGGTGTTTTATTAAGGACATTACACTCGAGCCTAGGTGTTATCTAAATGATGACCGTCCTTTACACTCGAGCCTAGGTGTTTTATTAAGGACATTACAGTTGTTCTGAGTTATTTAATGATTAATTATCCTTTACACTCGATCCTAGGTGTATTATTAAGGACGTTATAATTGATTTTTGTGTTACGATGGTATTTATCTATCACACTCGAGCCTAGGTGTATTGTTAAGGACATACAGATGTTTTATGTTTTCTAATGGTGTCTGTCTTTTACACTCGAACCTTAGTGTTTTATTACAGACATTACAATGGTTTATGTGTTCTATCAGTTTAAATGTGAACAATCAAACGTGAAGTATACATTATAACAGTGTATAATAAGAATTGAAAATCGGGTTAAAACAAACAACTCTGCAAGTTAAAAAAATAGTTTGTTAAAAAGTTTTCAATTCTTAAAAATATACAAATATGAAATCATTTAACTGAAATCGTCATTTTAAGTACAAGATATTCTTGTACTTTTGCTTGTATTCCCCCCTAAAAACATTGAAAAACCATTGAAAAAGGGTAGGGGTATGAACTCACCGGACGCGGAAGTGTATCGGTTTCGGATGCTAAACGTCGAATCGAGGCCTGATAACACGCGAGGTTCCTATGTAAAATGAAATGGCATACAAATATATCTAATTAGATTCACAAACTCTAATTAGATATGAAGTTACACTCCAACGAACGAAAACACCTCAAAACGGGTGTTTGGAGTGACCCGGGTGACATCTACGGACGGGAATTGAAGCAAGGGACTTGGGATTTGAGTTTACTCCCCAAGAGTAAACTCCCTAATGAACTTTACGGCCTATACATCATTCACACATGATTTCACGGCCGTGAACTCATGTTGGCAAGGTTATGGAGCTTAAAGGGTCATATATGGCTATTATCACTTGGAAAGGGTTGGAACAATTTTACCTAAGGCTTGGAATGAATTAAAATCACCAAATACATCACTTAAGGGAGTTTACGGCCTTGGCATGGGGCCTATGGCCGTAAACTCTCATATTCCCTTGAATAACTGTTTTTAAAGTCCCAAAGTTAATCACATGTGATTCTAAAAATTCCTACAAGCCTTGAAATGATTTTTGGGCACAATTTGACATCCTTTTTTGGAGTTTACGGCCTTGGAGCACCTTCTATGGCCGTAAACTCTCAAATGAAGAGTTTTGATGTGTTTAAGGTACTTAAACTATTTTTGGTTGGTTCTATGATTTATTTCAAGGCTTTTGGTGGTGTTGGATGGCTTTCTAACACCTTGAAAATGAGTTTACACCTATGTTTAAGGATTTTATGGCCCAAGCACATGACTTGGCCATAAACTCATACAAACCCTTCAAAATTTATGTCTAGGGTGTTCTAGGTCCATAACCAATATTCTAAAAGTCGTATCTAAGTCTTATTTGAGCCATGGAAGGGTTTAAGGGCTTAAAAACCCTTTAAATATGGGTTTACGGCCTAAGCACCATCCTGGGCCGTAAACTCATATATAAGGCTCTAAATCATGGTTTGAGGCATTCTAATTCCATTTCATAAAATCATCTAGCCATATTCAAGGTCTAATTTGTGGTTTAGAAGGGTTTTGTTGCTCCAAAAACCCCATTTATATGAGTTTACGGCCTAGGACTGTTCTAGGGCCGTAAACTCATGGTAATGGTCCTAATCCATGGTTTAAATTCGAATTTGAAGGCTAGAGAGGTTTCATAACAAATTAGGGAAGGTACCTTGGTGATTTGAAGCCTTAAACTTGAGATTTTGACCCTTAAATCTAGTTTGAGGAGAGAGGGTGGAGTGATAGTTGTAAAATGGAGAAAAAGCTTCAAAACTAAGACTTGGATCACTTTAAATAGTGTCCAAGTTCGGGACACGGTAGAATTCTACCCGATACCGGCGTTAGACGAGGCTTTTGGTCGCACCCGGCCAATTTGCCGTAACCCGATATGGTTGATTCTAGAAATGTTCCGATCATTAATCTGAGACGTTAGAATGAGTTCTAAGGGTATTAAGACACTTATTAAGTCATAAAATAAAATATACATTAATGACTTAATAAAATGCCGGAATCGGAAACGAAATCGGAAACGGCGATTGGATGATCGGAATGAGTCGCGAGAAGGGTTACATTTAGGGATATGAATTTAGGGTTGTTACATTATCCCCCCGTTAGAGGGAATTTCGTCCCAAAATTCAAAGGTTCGAACACAGATCATGAAGTTAAAAGAGATATGAGAATGAATCTACTGCTTCGTGTCTTCAAGCTCCTAAGTGGAATCGGGTCTCCGCTTGACATTCCAGCGAACTCTCACTGTCAGGATATGGCTTTGTTACGCATGGTTAACCTCTCGATCTACGATCTCAAATGATTCATCCATGAAGATTCGGATTTTTATCGGTTTTGACCTCATCAAAGGGCGACTAGAGTTTTCATCTGGTTAGCACTTCTCACAAACAACGATGTGGAATACCGGGTGCTCGCTGCTAAGTTCCTGAAGATAGCTAGGAGAGGGATATGGAATCAGTTCCTAACGAGGATCTCGAAGAGTCTAAGGTTCCACAGGTTAAGTTTTCCGCACTTCCAAAGGCGTACTATGTCTTTCCAGGGTAAAACTTCCAACAAGTGGGTACATTTTCACATGGCAGAGTAATTAAGGGTCCAATGGTTCTAAGGGAAACTTCTACATGAGTCTATGATTATAGTCGGCGGAACCCAAGAATCGACAGGTTTCCATGGGTGTTCCCGGTGTCGACTAATTCTTTATTGCTTTAGCTTATGGAAAGGTTTACGAGTATGACTGCTTTGCTTAACTACATGACCAAGAAAATGGTTCGACCGAAGGGCGCCACTACTACCTCGTAGTGATCGTATCATGCCCTGATTGTTGCCTTGCACATATCATGCTTACTGAGGTTTGGCTACGAGGAAATTCCTGGGATTAGGTCGATGCGAGACTGGACTGTGCGTTCGGAAAGAATTACCAAGAATTCTTTAGAAACAGTATCGGGGAAGGAATCGTAGACTTCTCGTTTCTCGATGATCACTCGAACGAGAAATACATGGAAAGACTTTTTAAGCTTTGATGTACGAAGATCATGAAAGTCGAGTCGGAGGAAGGTTGGAACGAATGGCTTTCTCGAAACTAGGAAAGACAGCATGAATGAGGCTCAGTCATTACATGCTAAAGGTGACATCAAAGCATCTCATAAAAAGTTTGCCACTAGGTCGAATGGAAAAAGAATATCGCTCGGATTGAGAATACAATCTACGGATACATCACAAGCGTTCTCGTTCTCACGTGATAATCATCTCGAAGATATACATTTTTGGTTACTCGCAAACGATGGGGTTAGAAAATGTTCAAATGGATGGTTAACGAATTTCTTTCGGTGCTAGAATCGAAAAGAATCACAGGTATATAAATTTAACAAGGGGAAATATACATGTGGCAACGGTGGGATCGGTGGCTGTCTCCTCTTGTCCTATCGCTAGAACTCTTCCGGTGTTGCCAGGTGTTACACCCTTGGGACAGTTTCGCTTAAGATGCCCAACTTCTCCACAACCATAGCAAGCCGACCAATGCCCGCTCCGGAAGTTTGACTCATTGATTGGGTTGGTGTTTTACAGTTTTTCGCCATGTGACCCTTTATGCCACATTTGTTGCAAATTATCTCTATATATGGACCGGAAGGAAGATGATGATAGTTGAACTTGTCACAACTAGGAAGGGTTCCAGCATACTTACTGGCAGGTTTTCGAGTTGAGGGTCCAACAACAGAGACAACTGCAGGGGAAGTGGCAGCGTGAACTGCCACCGTTTGCTGTCTCTTCGAAGACTCGTGCGATGTCTGACTTTTCTCTTTCTTCCCAAGTTTTCTTTTCTCACCACTCCTCACTGTTGGCTCAGGAGTGGTAACTGCCTCCTCAAGGTCTTCGCTATGATCGATTAGGATCTGATCTAAGTGTTTGGCGCTGTCGTATGTGTCTGGCCTTGCAGCTATGACGTTCCCTTTCGTTGGCTGGGTCAGACCCCAGATGAATCTCTCTATCTTCTTACTCTCCGGGGTAACCATTCTCGGGCAGAGTAATGCCAAGTCATCGAACCTGGAAGTATAAGCAGTGATGTCGGAACCTTTCATCTTCGGGTTCCAAAGTTCGTGTTCTAACTTCTGCATTTCGCCCCGGTGGCAGTACTCAGCCAGTAGAAGTTCCTTCATGGCTTCCCAACCCATGGAGTTGGCTACAGGTAAGGTTAAGGATTTGACTCGGCCGTTCTACCAAGTCAAGGCTTTTTCGATAAAGGTGCAGGCGGCATACTTCACCTTGTCTGAATCTGAACAGGCGCAGATTTCAAAGATGGATTCGATCTTCTCGAACCATCGGGTGAGGGAAATGACACCTCCATTGCCATCAAAGGACAGGGGTTTTGCGTTCATGAAATCCTTATAGGAACCCTCTTTCCGGCGTCCCTGACTGCTTTCTTGGTTTTGGGTTTGGGTATCACCTCCCGAACCACCGGAACCGCCAGAGTTCCGTTGAGACATAGCAGCTGCTACCGCGGCTGTAACAGCTGCCTCGAATACTACAGGGTTGATTTGAGGAGGAGGTGGTGGCGGAGGGTTGTTGGTCTTGAATCTGGGTCTCTTTCTTGGAGGCATCTTGATCTAAAAAGATCAAGGAAGAGAGGATGATAAGTCCTCTGAATTGAATCAAGAGATATGACAGATATATGCTGAATAAGCGATAAAGCAGGATAGAGTTATCAAGACAAGAAAATTATCGCTAAGAGAATGATCAAAGAACAATGTATGAACGAGGATTTCTACCAAGGATTGGCATCGAGAAATACTCCCATAGTATTTCAGAATTCGTTCCGACACTAGCTCGATGTTTGTGGTATTAGGGTAAGTTTTAGGCATGTCGCATACCACGGTCACTCCCAAGCACATGTTGGCCGTGTCTCGAATGAGTATAGTTGGCCAGACTATATTGATCCTAGACACGACTACATAACTTCCCAGGTTTAACCGCAGCGTACAATACCCATTTACTTATGTTCTGTTCTACTTGTAGTTACAGATCTCGACGGGTCGGTATACTTTTATACTTTCGAAAATACTTATATTTTGAAGGATACTTTTAGTTCAGAGCACTTAGGCTATGACAACCCTATTTTTCCCAAAAAGCATTGTAAACACTCGAAAGCTAAAAACAACGAAATTAACCTCGAAAATAAAGTGTTCAAGTATCTAAGTTGGGATGCATCGAATATTAGATATCATGCCAAGGTTTCCAAAAACATAAAGAACGCTCAAAACCGGGTTATATTGAAGAAATCATAACCACTCGTATATTTACGACGCGACGTTAAAACATTATTTGTCGTAAAAAGTAGAATCTCAATAAAATGCATTTTTAGCCTTAAGTATCTAAACAAAAGTCATAGATCTCGTTGAAGGGTGAGCGTACATAAAAAGATCGCCCAAATTGGACCTCGTATGAAGAAGTTACGAATTTTCAAAGTTTCGTAACAGTAGTAGAGGGCTAAAAACTCGGATTGAAGATCGAGTGTTATTTAGCTAACGCAACCTAAACGAAAGTTGAAGATCTCCTCAGTAGTAATAAAACAATAAAAAGACAAACGAAAACCGACGTCGAATAAAGAACCTATGAATTTTTAACGAACTTTAGGAGGCCCGGCCTATTAAAATTATATCATTAAAAATAAAGTCAAAACTAGCCGACGGAGTCTAAAGGAAAGTTGTAGAGCATAATCTCACCTACGCGTGGATATAAAGAACGTGAAAAACGGAGATCGTACGCGAAAGTTACGGAGTTTAGAAGTCGGAAGCAGGGATTACGCCCCGCGTACTCTGGGAGTACGCCCCGCGTACTAGACCCAGAGTCGAGTCCCATCGGCCCGCCCAAGCTACGCTAGCTAGATCCGAGTCGTAAGCCATGACGCCATATTACGCCCCGCGTACTCCGGAAGTACGCGCCGCGTACGGGGTTTTCCAGCACTATAAATAGATGGCATGAGCTTCGAACTTTGGCACACCCTCACAATTCATCAGTCATTCTCCCATACTTCTAAGCCGCAGAGACCACTCCCGACGACCTTCGTTTCCGCACTCGAGCCCCCGACGGAAGATTTACGCTGCAGAGATCCCCGAAGAGCCCGACGACGCAACCATCCGCGGACGAAGTTCTGCTCAACCCTAGCCTCTCTCTTCGAAACGAGTGAGTTCATACCCCTACTTTTCAATTGTTTTCATGTTTTAGGGGGGGGAATACAAGTACATTACAAATCAAAGTATTATTTTTATAATATCGTTCTTATAGAGTGTTGATACAAAAATAACTTTATGTTTTAAAGGGATATTATATCACCAAGTTGTTATTACCAAATGGGAACATACTTTTGACAAACTATAATGAGCATAGTATTCAAGTGATTCATACATTTTACATATACATCTCGACAAATGAAATGCTTTCAAAAGAAGTACAGTCTTTTATCATCGTAAATCTGTTTATACCTAGTAATGTGAGACAGCTTCACGTACGCTCGAGTATGCATTATTAAGTCCTGTATTATATACCATAATCCCTTGTAGGGGGAGCGTGATACTTGTGTATAGATCTATACGGGATTGACAATCCCGCACCTAAGCTGTTAGCTACAGCTAGGCCGGCAGGCCTGGGGTGACAAATGTCATAACAGTTCCAACGCCTGAAGAACGTTGTTACAGGCCATCATTGTCAATAGCATGGTTATAAAACTCACATAAAAGTATAAAAACAAGTTAGATTTACGAGATTCATACATGCATTTCAGTTTTCCATTTTATTGCCAATACAAATGTTATCACTATTAATCAAGCATGGAAAACACTAATGCACTCCAACACGGGAAACTTTTCAAATCATATATAGAAAATATTGGATTTTCTGAAAACCTCGTTCATCGCTTTACTATCAAAAAGGACATACTTTTCAATGCAAAACACTTATGAACTCACCAACTTAATTGTTGACACTTTTTCGAAACCACCTGTATTTCTCAGGGAATCAGTAATACAGGTAACTACCAGCTTTTGGAGAAGGAAACACTAAAGATGTTTTATTATTGAACATTTATCATTGTAATATTCTTTTGCTATTATGTATAACGCAACAACATACGTTTTCATTATATATGTGATGGTTGTGTTACTTTCTTTACAATATTCAATGGTTGTGATACTACGTGAAGTCATCCACCCCCGAATGTTTCCGCCATTCTGGTTTGGGGGTGTGACAGTGTCACACCCCCGAACCAGACGGCGGAAACGTCCGGGGGCTGTCGTGACTCAATTGAATACCATAACATTGAATATATATGAAACAAAACAACATTCGTCACCATTCATCAACATAATACAACCAGTAGTGTTTACATGTCATACATTGTTTGAGATATTACATTTCCAAAAATTAATATTGTTTGGTTCATTCAAAAATAAACTGCAACCGTCACTGAGCATGATTTCCCTTGACTCACTGGTTTCCTGAGAATACAAGTATTTTGAAAAACGTCAACATATGAAATGTTGGTGAGTTCATAAGTAGTGTTTGAAATCGAATGTTTATATTGCTTGAAAAACCACCAGAAAATCCGATATTTTCTGAAAAGAAAAGCTTTCAAAACGTTTGTGAAGATCCATAGGTATGCTTGTTTGTTTCTATACTTGCAAAAATTGTTCATTTAAGATGTATGCGTTTAAAATCTGTATGTGATAAAAACCCTAGGGAAACCCGATGTTCCCCTAGTTCTTTTGAAATCCATTGAGTTGCGTTGAAACCATTACAAAAATAGTAGTATCGGTCCCAAGCGACGTTGGAAGGTTCTCGAGCATTGATTATTTACTACAAACCCGCATTACACAAATGCCCGGTTTATAGATATACCAACGATTCCCGAAGGCGTCGTCAGTACTAATCACGTTATCCAATCGCCCGGACTATGAGTAGTCCCACATCCGAAGAGAAAGAGGTCACGAAGACCCCGGTAACTCTATTAACCGGCTGGGGAAATATGTGTGCGAGGGGTCCCCGACCCGCCTCGTAAAATGTGTAGACTTTTCTAGCAATACCATGGCCCTTGGGGTCCAATGGTACAAGCCATTGAAAGTCACCCTACGTTGTGCCAAGTCGGTAAAACTCAACACTTCGTAGTAAAAAAATGTCTTCGGGCCTTAAGATCAGGTCATTGGGCTAGCTAGGCCCAACAAACAAGATTTTACACTTTTGGGGCCCGAAGATGGTGCGTAGACGTCTGTGCACACTCGTATGTATGTGTATTACCAATCGTTATTTGTATGTATCAAAGAGTTAGTAGTTGTAGATTTCCATTGGCTCGAGACCGAGCCAATTCGTTTAGTAACGACTTTTGGTATTGTAATGAGTTGTATTTCGTCGATAGTTGAGGTGTCATTATTTGATCACATTGTACATATTGAATCAGCCTTGAAATATTTCTGTTTTCAGCCCCTCATCATTTGTAAAATTTACCTTTTCAACCCTTTTATTAAATATTTCCCGGTTTGGTCCTTAAACTATTTTTCTTGACATTTTAACACCAAAAATTATTGAAATTAATATTTTCCAGCATATTTTTCAAAGAAAACAGTTTAAGTCCCTGAAAATGCAGTTTTTCTCGGTTTTAGCCCATCTTTTCGCAATTTTGACAATTTTGGCCCAAAATGGAAAATTTTTGCAACTTTGGTCCCTTTTAAATTTAAAAAGCATTTTAAACCTTTGAAAAGGGTTTGGGACACTTATAGTCCACTGTTTTACAGAAAGTTACAGTTTTGGCCCTCCAAAACAGAAAAATTCGCATAATGGGCCTTAGTGGGCCGAAATTTGCATTTTTAGCCCAATAGGCTTGAAATTTATGTTTTTAATCCACCAATTGAATAGAATTCCAGAAATAGCTTTATTGAAACTGTTTTGGCACATTTCAACCATCAGAATCTGTAAAATGTCATTTTGGGCCCTTAATTTTGTATTTTTCACATTTTTGGCCCAAAATGTGTGTTTTTAGCTTAAAGGAAATTGTTGCTAACCACTTGGCTATTTATCTTGTATCACTTATTATGTAGGAACATATTTGAAGCTAATATCATAAAACATGAGTTATATCTCGGTTTTGAGGGGTTTAATGGCTAGATCCAACATTAAAACACATATAAGCATACATATAAGCATGGAAATCATACAATGCATACAAATACATATAGATCTACACTTTCACTTGTATTCCCCCCCACAAAAACTCTTAAAAACAGAAAATAGGGGTATGAATCTCACCTTGAGTGGGTAGTTTCGGTTCTTGAAGAAAAATTGGAAGAAATGAAGTGATTTTTGGCCCTTGCACTCCTTGATGAACTTTTCGAGATTAGGGGGGGTTTCTAGGGTGCAAGATCACGGTTTTTACATGGATTAGGAAGAGATTTTGATAACAAAAGAATTTAAACCATAGATCTATGAATAATCTTACCTTAGATGATGATTTACTTGCAAAATCCTCTTGGAAAGTCCCTAAATTTCGAGATCTTTGGAGAGGGGAGGGAAGGAGAGTTCTTTGAGTGTTCTAGAGAGAAAGTTGAGATATTTTGGTGTGTGTGATGATGCTTGGCCGAGAGTGAGAGAGGAGAGAAGAAGAAATGACTTTTGAAGTGATTTGCATGGAGATATGGACTAAGATGCATGGAGACATGTTGGGTAATAATGAGGTGGCAAGCAAATAGTCAACTCTTCCATTTCTCCTTGAGTGTGGGCCTTGGGCCGAGAATTTGAAAGAAAAAAAGATTTTTGGGCCTTTTGGCCCTTAAGCCCAATATTAGTGGTAATTAGGGTGTGTTTTAAGTCTAAGGAGTGTGGTAGGATTTTTATGTTTTTCTTGAACTAGTTTTAGGTTATTCATGTATCAAGGCTTTTAATTTATTTAATTCTAGGCCCAACATGACCTAAAATGTTAAAATAAATAAGTGTGGGTCCAATTAGAGCCCAATTAGGGTTCTAAGCCCATGATAGTCTAATTGGAAGCTTATTGGTCCATTAGGATCCAATAAGGAAGTTCTAGTCCAAAATAGGCTTAATAAGAACTTCTAGGGTCTCCAATTGTTTGATGACTATTTATAGTACTTGTATCTTGTATTTGGTTAAAGTTTTTGATTCACATTAACTTGAATGTGTAGATTACATAGCTTAAAATTTCCAGTTGTGACAGACAGATTGGTATCAGAGCATTGTTTATAGTGAACTAAGTATATCGAACCACATACGATATACAAACTATAAATGCAAAGGGGACCAAAAACCCTCTGATGAAACATTTTCATGAACAAAATACCTTCTTTTAAAGTTATACATTTTTACAAGCATGCATAAATCTCGTATCATAACAAGTTTTACTAAAAAGTATTACGACAAGTTACGACACTACGATTGAGCCTCGGGGTATGTAATCATGTCGAGAATAAATATAGCCTGATCAACTATATTTATCCTGGATTTGACCAACGTACGTCGAGGAATGGTCGTAGTGGACAACAAGCCGAAAACTTACCCAAATACAAATCAATTTAGTTTCGCCCAATTATAGGAGTATTATTAAAAATAGTTGTACAAATTATAGATAGTAAGTCGTTAAATAGAATCTTCTTTTCTCATAAAGCTCTCACACGTCTATCCTAGTACAGACAAATGGCCGGATTCCATTTACCAGGAGATCCCTACTACCCAAACCAAGGCAACGGCAGTTGGATAGAAGAAGACCCGGAGGAAGACCCAGAGGAAATCGAAGAAGAGGTCGAGGAAGAATTCGAAGTCGAAGTCGGAGAGGAGTTCGAAGTCGACGAAGAGATCGTGGAGATTTCTAGCGGGACAGACTCCGAGCCAGAAGTGTACGATCCTCCCATCCCTCATCCTCCCGTAATCAGACCAGACCAACCGGGACCCATCCCCATCTGGGGAAGCCACCTCTACTACTGGAGCCGCCAACAAGGTGTACGCCCTCCATTCGGCATGTGTCGGGATTTTTACAACGTCAGTGGGGGAGGCTCAGCAGATCGAGCACTTCCTGTCGTCGTGAATGCTATAGCTAACCAGAACTACCAGGCGGACCAACAAGCAGCCAGAGTTCGTGAAATCAATGCTGCTACCCAAGGTAACGCCGCTGACATCCGCCGTTTGGAAGGACTACATGAAAATACCCAAATCTACACGGGAACACTTCAGAACCAAATGATAGTGGCTCTGGCAGAAATAAGAGGGATGAAGGAACAACAAGCAGATCTTGAGAGGCGACTAATGGGAGTCAAACGGTCGGATGCCGAATCTAGCTCCAAACGCCGCAAGTAGAACTTGTTCGAGCCCCAACAATTTTGTTATAGATTAGGATTTCGGATAAAAGTTTTTCCTTTATTTCCCTTGTTTTCCCTGTTGTATCCGTAATCGGAGATCTCTAGGAGGATCAAATTTTCCCAAACAAGATATGCAATGTAACACACCTCAGGTGTGACCTATATGTATAAATATGAAGTATTTCTTATCATATACCTCTCAGAAATTTCGAGTTTTAAATTTCTATGCCTACCTTGAAACCATAAACTAAAGTCAAAACAAATAACAACTAACACCCGATTGTCAAAAAACATTAGAAACTTATAACATTCATTCTTATTTTTCTCTACCAGAACATGCCTCCTCGTAGATCAACACGCAGAAACTCAACTTCAACACCACCTCCACCACCTCCTCCAATTATGGACACCGTTATGTTCCAGACTGCTGTAACCGCTGCTGTAACTGCAGCAATGGCTCAAATGAGCAACAACGGATCGGGAGGAGGAACGAACAGTTTTACAAATGGCCAAGGTCAAAGTCGTTCAGGGGTATGCACTTACAAGGACTTCACCAACGGAAAACCTATTCCCTTTTGCGGGACTGGGGGAGTATTGGCTCTATCTCAATGGATAGAGAAAACAGAAGCTGTATTCGAAATCTGTGCATGTCCTGAAGAAAGCAAAGTAAAGTTCGCCGCTTTTACTTTCTCTGAACGCGCCCTGACATGGTGGAACGGCCACGTCCAGACACTAACCCTGGTGGTGGCAAACTCCATGGGTTGGGAAAACCTGAAAAGAATGCTCCTTCGAGAATACTGCCCAAGAGGCGAGATTCAGAAGCTTGAACAGGAACTGTGGAACCTCTCGATGGTAGGATCGGACATAGCTGGTTACACCAACAGGTTCAGTGACTTAATAACACTTTGCCCAGGAATGTTAACCCTGGAGAGCCAAAAGGTTGAGAGATACATTTGGGGACTATCACCCCAACTTCGAGGAAGTGTGCTAGCTTCCAGACCCTTGACTTTCGCCAGCGCCAAGGAACTAGCGCAATCTCTTGTTGATCATGGTGTCTGTCAAGGAGTCGCGGCGATTATGGCTGAACCAACCAAAGGGAACAGCAACAATGAAATCAATGCCAACAACAACAACAAGAAGAAATTTTGGAACAAAAGGAAGGGGCAAACTTCACAAGAACCTTCAAAGAAACAAATGGTTGCGGTTTATGCTGCTACTACCCCCACCACAACTCCTGCTACCTCTGCACCAACAAAACCATATGCAGGGATTCTGCCCAAGTGCAGCAAGTGCAACTACCATCACCATGGTATTTGTCGCGAGATGCACTGCAAGAACTGTGACAGGAAAGGGCACACAGCCCGTTTCTGTAAAGCACCGGCACGACCAATTACTCAGGTTCCTGGAACTGGGGTAAGCTGGGCATGTTATGGGTGCGGAGAGACTGGACACTTCAGGAGGGATTGTCCCAAGGAAAGGAATATTGGCGGTGTGGGGAGAGTGCTGGCAGTAGGACAGAGAGAAGCAATAGCAGACCCCACGGTGGTTACGGGTACGTTTCTACTCAACAACACTTATGCATGCATACTTTTTGACTGCGGTGCGGAGAGAAGTTTTGTGAGTCATAAATTCAAACACCTACTTAATCAAGAACCCCAACCACTCAATAAAATATTCACTGTAGAAATGGCAAACGGTAAAACAGAACACGCAAACGATTTATACGTAGGGTGCACACTAAATTTAAACGAGCACTTGTTTCAAGTCGATCTTATGCCCATTTCTATAAGAAGTTTCGATGTCATCATCGGTATGGACTGGTTGAGCCTTCACCATGCCGATATCCTTTGCCACGAAAGGGCTGTTCGCTTAAATCTGCCAAACGGTGAAACTCTTGTCATTTATGGCGACAAACCTAGTTCAAGTTTACAAATCATTTCCTGTATTAAAGCACAAAAGTATCTTCGTAAGGAATATCATGCCTTTCTAGCCCACGTAGTAGACAAGAAACGAGAATCGAAAAACATTAAAGATATTCCGGAAGTCTGCAACTTCCTGGATATTTTCCCAGAAGATCTTCCAGGAATCCCACCGGAACGTCAAGTCGAATTCAGAATCGACTTAATCCCCGGGGCTACCCCTGTAGCAAAGTCACCGTACCGTTTAGCCCCAGCCGAGATGCAGGAACTATCCAGTCAATTAAACGAGTTGCTAAGCAAGGGATTCATCAGACCAAGTTTCTCACCATGGGGAGTGCCAGTCCTATTTGTGAAGAAGAAGGACGGATCCTTTCGCATGTGCATCGATTATCGGGAGCTAAACAAACTCACAATCAAGAACCGATATCCCTTACCGCGCATAGACGATCTATTCGACCAACTTCAGGGGGCAAGCTACTTCTCAAAGATCGATCTAAGGTCTGGTTATCACCAACTACGAGTACTGGAAGGAGACATCCCCAAAACGGCTTTCCGAACACGTTATGGTCACTACGAATTTGTGGTAATGCCCTTCGGATTGACGAATGCTCCAGCAGTGTTCATGGACTTGATGAACCGAGTATGTCGTCCCTTCCTGGACAAGTTCGTGATCGTGTTCATAGATGATATACTCATCTATTCAAGAAGCCAGGAAGAACACAGCAAACACCTCCGCCAAGTATTGGAAACATTAAGGGCAGAGAAACTTTACGCAAAATTTTCCAAATGTGAATTTTGGATTCGGGAAGTGGATTTCCTAGGACATGTTGTAAGCAAAGAAGGAATACACGTGGACCCCTCCAAAATAAAGGCAATAGATAGTTGGACTACTCCAAGAACCCCTACAGAAATCCGGCAATTTTTGGGACTCGCCGGGTATTACCGAAGATTCATACCGAACTTTTCAAAGATTGCCAAGCCACTTACCACCCTAACCCAGAAGAATGTGACCTTCGACTGGGGAGAAAAACAAGGCAGTGCATTTCAGACACTAAAGCGAGCCTTATGTAGTGCGCCCATCCTAACCTTGCCAGAAGGAACGGAGGACTTCGTGGTCTATTGTGATGCTTCAAACCAAGGACTTGGGTGTGTCTTAATGCAAAGAGGGAAGGTCATCGCCTACGCCTCAAGACAACTAAAGACGCACGAAGTGAACTACACAACGCATGATCTTGAGCTAGGAGCAGTCGTCTTCGCTCTGAAGATATGGAGACACTATCTCTACGGCACAAAATGTACCATCTTCACTGATCATAAAAGCCTCCAACATATCCTCAACCAGAAGGAACTCAACATGAGACAGAGGCGATGGGTAGAACTACTAAGTGATTACGAGTGCGAAATCCGATATCACCCCGGAAAGGCTAATGTAGTGGCTGATGCACTCAGTCGGAAGGAGTACTCAGGTCGCCGAGTGAAATCCCTAACTATGACAATCCATTCACACCTGTTCACGCAAATCAAGGAAACCCAAATAGAAGCCTTGAAATCCGAAAATGTGACAGGAGAAGCCCTAAGAGGAATGGATAAGAACCTTGAGACCAAGAACAACGGAATTCGTTATTTCATGGATCGAATTTGGATACCGAAGTTTGGTGGATTCAGAGAAATCGTTATGGACGAAGCCCATAAAACACGATACTCCATACATCCCGGCTCCGATAAGATGTATCTCGATCTCAAGAAATTGTACTGGTGGCAAAACATGAAAGCCGAAATTGCTACCTACGTAAGCAAATGCCTGACCTGTGCCAAAGTCAAGGTGGAATATCAGAAGCCCTCGGGTTTATTACAACAACCAGAAATACCCGAATGGAAGTGGGAGCGGATAACCATGGATTTCGTAACAAAGTTGCCCAAGACAACAAGCGGACTCGACACCATTTGGGTAATTGTCGACAGGTTAACTAAGTCAGCACATTTCCTACCGATCAAAGAGACGGATAAATTGGAGAAGTTAACAAGAACATACCTCAGAGAAATTGTACGACTGCATGGTGTGCCCATATCTATTATCTCGGACCGAGATAGTAGATTCACCTCAAGGTTCTGGCAGTCGCTACAAAAAGCTTTGGGGACAAGACTAGACATGAGTACCGCTTATCACCCACAAACCGACGGCCAGAGTGAGAGAACTATACAAACCCTAGAAGACATGCTGAGAGCTTGCGTAATCGACTTTGGCAAGGCATGGGACACACATCTACCATTGGTCGAGTTCTCGTACAACAATAGCTACCACACCAGCATCAAGGCTGCCCCGTTCGAAGCCCTTTATGGCCGCAAATGCAGGTCACCTTTGTGCTGGGCCGAAGTGGGGGACACGCAACTAGCAAAAGGACAAGCAACTGACAACACGCTCACTGGACCAGAAATCATAAGGGAGACTACGGAGAAGATTGTTCAAATCCGAGAACGTCTAAAAGCATCAAGAGATAGACAAAAGAGTTACGCAGATAAGAGACGCAAACCCTTGGAATTCCAAGTTGGAGACCATGTCCTACTCAAAGTCTCACCTTGGAAAGGTTTAATACGCTTCGGAAAACGTGGGAAACTGAACCCTAGATACATCGGACCATTCGAGATCCTTGCCAGAATCGGTCCAGTGGCCTACAAACTTAGACTACCTCAAGAACTCCACAACGTACACCCTACCTTTCACGTATCAAATCTAAAGAAGTGCTTATCCGACGAGACCCTTGTCGTCCCTCTAGACGAAATTGCAATAAATGAAAACCTTCAATTTGTGGAGGAACCAGTAGAGATCATGGATCGGGAAATCAAAAGGACTAAACAAAGCCGCATACCCATTGTAAAGGTCCGCTGGAACGCCAAGCGAGGACCTGAATACACCTGGGAACGCGAAGATCAGATGAAACAAAAGTACCCGCATCTTTTTCCTAAAACTGTAAACTCTATCTTAGATTAAATTTCGGGACGAAATTCCCTTAACAGGGGGATGATGTGACAACCCTATTTTTCCCAAAAAGCATTGTAAACACTCGAAAGCTAAAAACAACGAAATTAACCTCGAAAATAAAGTGTTCAAGTATCTAAGTTGGGATGCATCGAATATTAGATATCATGCCAAGGTTTCCAAAAACATAAAGAACGCTCAAAACCGGGTTATATTGAAGAAATCATAACCACTCGTATATTTACGACGCGACGTTAAAACATTATTTGTCGTAAAAAGTAGAATCTCAATAAAATGCATTTTTAGCCTTAAGTATCTAAACAAAAGTCATAGATCTCGTTGAAGGGTGAGCGTACATAAAAAGATCGCCCAAATTGGACCTCGTATGAAGAAGTTACGAATTTTCAAAGTTTCGTAACAGTAGTAGAGGGCTAAAAACTCGGATTGAAGATCGAGTGTTATTTAGCTAACGCAACCTAAACGAAAGTTGAAGATCTCCTCAGTAGTAATAAAACAATAAAAAGACAAACGAAAACCGACGTCGAATAAAGAACCTATGAATTTTTAACGAACTTTAGGAGGCCCGGCCTATTAAAATTATATCATTAAAAATAAAGTCAAAACTAGCCGACGGAGTCTAAAGGAAAGTTGTAGAGCATAATCTCACCTACGCGTGGATATAAAGAACGTGAAAAACGGAGATCGTACGCGAAAGTTACGGAATTTAGAAGTCGGAAGCAGGGATTACGCCCCGCGTACTCTGGGAGTACGCCCCGCGTACTAGACCCAGAGTCGAGTCCCATCGGCCCGCCCAAGCTACGCTAGCTAGACCCGAGTCGTAAGCCATGACGCCATATTACGCCCCGCGTACTCCGGAAGTACACGCCGCGTACGGGGTTTTCCAGCACTATAAATAGATGGCATGAGCTTCGAACTTTGGCACACCCTCACAATTCATCAGCCATTCTCCCATACTTCTAAGCCCCAGAGACCACTCCCGACGACCTTCGTTTCCGCACTCGAGCCCCCGACGGAAGATTTACGCTGCAGAGATCCCCGAAGAGCCCGACGACGCAACCATCCGCGGACGAAGTTCTGCTCAACCCTAGCCTCTCTCTTCGAAACGAGTGAGTTCATACCCCTACTTTTCAATTGTTTTCATGTTTTAGGGGGGGGAATACAAGTACATTACAAATCAAAGTATTATTTTTATAATATCGTTCTTATAGAGTGTTGATACAAAAATAACTTTATGTTTTAAAGGGATATTATATCACCAAGTTGTTATTACCAAATGGGAACATACTTTTGACAAACTATAATGAGCATAGTATTCAAGTGATTCATACATTTTACATATACATCTCGACAAATGAAATGCTTTCAAAAGAAGTACAGTCTTTTATCATCGTAAATCTGTTTATACCTAGTAATGTGAGACAGCTTCACGTACGCTCGAGTATGCATTATTAAGTCCTGTATTATATACCATAATCCCTTGTAGGGGGAGCGTGATACTTGTGTATAGATCTATACGGGATTGACAATCCCGCACCTAAGCTGTTAGCTACAGCTAGGCCGGCAGGCCTGGGGTGACAAATGTCATAACAGTTCCAACGCCTGAAGAACGTTGTTACAGGCCATCATTGTCAATAGCATGGTTATAAAACTCACATAAAAGTATAAAAACAAGTTAGATTTACGAGATTCATACATGCATTTCAGTTTTCCATTTTATTGCCAATACAAATGTTATCACTATTAATCAAGCATGGAAAACACTAATGCACTCCAACACGGGAAACTTTTCAAATCATATATAGAAAATATTGGATTTTCTGAAAACCTCGTTCATCGCTTTACTATCAAAAAGGACATACTTTTCAATGCAAAACACTTATGAACTCACCAACTTAATTGTTGACACTTTTTCGAAACCACCTGTATTTCTCAGGGAATCAGTAATACAGGTAACTACCAGCTTTTGGAGAAGGAAACACTAAAGATGTTTTATTATTGAACATTTATCATTGTAATATTCTTTTGCTATTATGTATAACGCAACAACATACGTTTTCATTATATATGTGATGGTTGTGTTACTTTCTTTACAATATTCAATGGTTGTGATACTACGTGAAGTCATCCACCCCCGAATGTTTCCGCCATTCTGGTTTGGGGGTGTGACATAGGCCCCTTAATGTTTATAGTTTTATACCATGTAAGGTTTGGTATACTTCATTCACTATAAACAAGGGCTCTGATACCAATCTGTCACACCCCGAAAACCGAAGGCGGAAACTTTTCCGGGGTTGACTCCACGTTGAGTATCAAATTCAATGTACATAGTAAGTAAAGTAAATCAACCCTTACATTACATATATGAAAGTTATACATTTGTTTCAAAATCATAAGTTACACATGTGATACATAGTATATATAAACAACACGAAACGAGTCTTCTGAGAACTCCGTCTTCGCACAAAAGGATCGTCGGCTACCTGTCTAATGTGAACCTGAGAATACAAGCGGTTTGAAAATCAGCATAAAGCTGGTGAGTTCATAAGCGGTTTTGTTTTCTAAAAATGTACGAGTTCCCTTAGTTTTCTGAAAACATGGTTATTCAAGAAAATCCCATATTTTCTTATGTAAAGTTAGTTTCCAAATCCGAAAAGTAAAGTAAACGATGTACAAAGAAAACATGATTGTGCTTGTGAATTGTAGTTCAGTTATTTAACTTGTTATACTTTTCTAGTTACATACTACTGTTACTAAGGAAAATCCTATATTTTCCTACATGTGTGAGTGTCAACTATTACTGGTTCTGTGTGAGCTAACTGATACTGATTCCGATTATGTTCATTACTATCCATAGGAAAACCCGATGTTTTCCTGAATGAGTGAGGGTGTGCTATTACCAATTCTGGTTATGTTCAGTGTTCTCCCCAAGAAAACCCCATGTTTTCCTGAATGAGTGAGGGTGTGCTATTACCAATTCTGGTTATGTTCAGTGTTCTCCCCAGGAAAACCCCATGTTTTCCTGAATGTGTGTATGTGTGTGCTTGTCATCCTTGAACGTACATTAGCTTTACTATGTACATAAAGCTAGTAAATGAGTCTAAAGCGTTAATAATCTAGATTGCGAGTCCTTAACCATACTCAGACTAGATATGACTCGAGTCGTGGTCAATATCCTTTTTATAACTTTCGTCACCCTTGAACCTTTCGGTTCGGCTGTAGCTAGTAGCCAGGTGTGGGATTGTCAGTCCCGTATAGATCTATACACTCAAGTCACGCTCTCCTACGTACGGAGATTCTGGTTACAGGGGCAGTCCTCCACTATCTCGTGCCGAGGAAGTGTTACAGAGGACGTGTCTCCAATATTGAAGATTACTCTTTACTTCTCGCCTAGAGAAGTAGTATCTACGACTAACTAAGTTCTAATGTGCCTGACCTTTACACTCGAGTCTAGGTGTTTTATTAAGGACATTACACTCGAGCCTAAGTGTTATCTAAATGATGACTGTCCTTTACACTCGAGCCTAGGTGTTTTATTAAGGACATTACAGTTGTTCTGAGTTATTTAATGATTACTTATCCTTTGCACTCGATCCTAGGTGTATTATTAAGGACATTACAATTGATTTTTGTGTTACGATGGTATTTATCTATCACACTCGAGCCTAGGTGTATTGTTAAGGACATATAGATGTTTTATGTTTTCTAATGGTGTCTGTCTTTTACACTCGAACCTTAGTGTTTTATTACAGACATTACAATGGTTTATATGTTCTATCAGTTTAAATGTGAACAATCAAACGTGAAGTATACATTATAACAGTGTATAATAAGAATTGAAAATCGGGTTAAAACAAACAACTCTGCAAGTTAAAAAAATAGTTTGTTAAAAAGTTTTCAATTCTTAAAAATATAAAAATATGAAATCATTTAAATGAAATCGTCAGTTTAAGTACAAGATATTCTTGTACTTTTGCTTGTATTCCCCCCCTAAAAACATTGAAAAACCATTGAAAAAGGGTAGGGGTATGAACTCACCGGACGCGGAAGTGTATCGGTTTCAGATGCTAAACGTCGAATCGAGGCCTAATAACACGCGATAAAATGAAATGGCATACAAATATATCTAATTAGATTCACAAACTCTAATTAGATATGAAGTTACACTCCAACGAACGAAAACACCTCAAAACGGGTGTTTGGAGTGACCCGGGTGACATCTACGGACGGGAATTGAAGCGAGGGACTTGGGATTTGAGTTTACTCCGCAAGAGTAAACTCCCTAATGAAGTTTACGGCCTATACACCATTCACACATGAGTTCACGGCCGTGAACTCATGTTGGCAAGGTTATGGAGCTTAAAGGGTCATATATGGCTATTATCACTTGGAAAGGGTTGGAACAATTTTACCTAAGGCTTGCAATGAATTAAAATCACCAAATACAATACTTAAGGGAGTTTACGGCCTTGGCATGGGTCCTATGGCCATAAACTCTCATATTCCCTTGAATAATTGTTTTTAAAGTCCCAAAGTTAATCACATGTGATTCTAAAAATTCCTACAAGCCTTGAAATGATTTTTGGGCACAATTTGACATCCTTTTTGGAGTTTACGGCCTTGGATCACCTTCTATGGCCGTAAACTCTCAAATGAAGAGTTTTGATGTGTTTAAGGTCCTTAAACTATTTTTCTTTGTTTCTATGATTTATTTCAAGGCTTTTGGTGGTGTTGGATGGCTTTCTAACACCTTGAAAATGAGTTTACACCTATGTTTAAGGAGTTTACGGCCCAAGCACATTCCTTGGCTGTAAACTCATACAAACCCTTCAAAATTTATGTCTAAGGTGTTCTAGGTCCATAACCAATATTCTAAAAGTCGTATCTAAGTCTTGTTTGAGCCATGGAAGGGTTTAAGGGCTTAAAAACCCTTTAAATATGGGTTTACGGCCTAAGCACCATCCTGGGCCATAAACTCATATATAAGGCTCTAAATCATGGTTTGAGGCATTCTAATTCCATTTCATAAAATCATCTAGCCATATTCAAGGTCTAATTTGTGGTTTAGAAGGGTTTTGTTGCTCCAAAAACCCCATTTATATGAGTTTACGGCCTAGGACTATTCTAGGACCGTAAACTCATGGTAATGGTCCTAATCCATGGTTTAAACTCAAATTTGAAGGCTAGAGAGGTTTCATAACAAATTAGGGAAGGTACCTTGGTGATTTGACGCCTTAAACTTGAGATTGTGACCCTTAAATCTAGTTTGAGGAGAGAGGTTGGAGTGATAGTTGTAAAATGGAGCAAAAGCTTCAAAACGAAGACTTGGATCACTTTAAATAGTGTCCAAGTTCGGGACACGGTAGAATTCTACCCGATACGGCGTTAGACGAGGCTTTTGGTCGCACCCGGCCAATTTGTCGTAACCCGATATGGTTGATTCTAGAAATGTTCCGATCATTAATATGAGACGTTAGAATGAGTTCTAAGGGTATTAAGACATTTATTAAGTCATAAAATAAAATATACGTTAACGACTTAATAAAATGCTGGAATCGGAAACGAAATCGAAAACGGCGATTGGATGATCGGAACGAGTCGCGAAAAGGGTTAAATTTAGGGATATGAATTTCGGGTTGTTACAGATTCCTCTGTCATCTCGCCGGAATTTATAACGACGACTCAGTTATTCTCGATGATGTACGAGATGGGATATACTGATGTGCTCACCACCATTACCAAAGTGAAGAAGTCATGTCTACAATCTACTGATTAAGGGTTTGGCGGAACAAAGTGGTGGTTCCGATGGTACCAGCAAGGGTTTCCTTACCATTCTTTATGGACTCTACAACAAGATCAATCTTAATTATGGGTCAATAATCTGGTCTCAGGTGGTGCAGAGCATCAACACATCAACGAGGCATTCCGAAGTCTCTTGTGGAAGATTTTGGACTCTGATTACGAGGAAAGCGATCAATTCTTTGGAGATTCCGGTTATGAAGGATGCTCTGCTTGCCTCTATCTCTACCTTCCATACGAAGAAGATTATTCTTTCGGATCCCCTTAAGTTTCCTCACAAGGGATCAATTCTTGAGCCCATGTTTAGGTGTGTTTCAGACCAAAGTAAAGTTATGGCTGAATATCGGAAACTTCCTCCAATTGGACCAAGAGTTCTTTCTCCAGAACAACAAGCTGCTCTGGATGTCGTAGACAAGTCTAACAACCGAGGGAAACGAATCACAAAGAAAGAACCTACTGAGGAAGGCAAGTCTAAGTCCTCTAATTCCACAAAACGCAAGACTGGTGAAGGGGAGTCTTCTCATCAAAAGAAAAAGAAGTGAAAGAAGATGTCACGAAGGTCTAAGAGTCCCACTCCTCCATGTTCAGAACAGGCCGATGATAATGAAGATGAGGAAAGTCATCATGACTCACCAAGGGGTAACACTTCTCCCCGATCACCTACTCCAACCGAATCTCCCAATCACAACAGAGTTCCTTCCCCACCTCCATCACCAAAACAGACAATACCCCTATCTGATCCCATTATTACTCCACCAGTCACATCTCAACAAACAACCTTACCTCCACCACCTCCCATCACTTCTATTCCTATTTCCACAACTCCTTTATCATCCCCAATCTTTACAGCATCCACAACCACTACAATTCCTAACCCCACAGTGAATGTCAACGTATCCAAACCGAGAAGACTTCCTTTTTAAGATCAGTGGATTCTCATTTTGACTCTCTTCATGCTACTCTGGCAACCGAAAGTGATTTGAAGGAGGATCTGGCCAAACACAAAGCCACTATTGAAGTCCAGAAGGTGCAGCTAGCCCAAGCAGAGAAAGAAATCTCTTTATTAAAGGTCCAATAGGCTGTCTATAAGAGATGTGCAGGTGAAGTGAAGGACTTGTTGACCAATTTACTTTGTGCTCATGATACTATTTTAACTCTTACAATTCATAATCATCTCACATCCAAACTCCTTCCTGCCCTTGCCATGCTGCATGAAATGAAAGGTGTTTCAGAGGGGTTTGTACCTCCAAAACAAGGGGGAGAAAGTAGTACTCATGTTGTTCAGCCGAGAGTTTTTGTGAAAACAGAAGATGCTCAACCAAGTGTCACAACCGAACTGAAGGATAATGCAGCTTCAGGTTCTGGTTCACAAGTAAATCCAAGGGAGAACATTGATGATACTGAAAGCGAGGAAGAAGAAACAATTGCTGATGCTCTCAAACGAAAGAAAAGAAACAAAGAACTGGATGAAAGTGTGAAAATAGCATAGGAAGTAGAGGAAAGGGAAAGGAGAAACAAAGAAGAAGAAGATGCCCTGAACTGTAAGAAGGCTTTGTTTCCCTTATGGACGAAAGAAACACTTATCAATCAGGCGATTGAGTTTCCTTCTGTCTATTGGTTGGAGCCAGTTGCTTCGTTTGATTGTGATAACTCTAAAGACTCGCAGTTCGATATGCCAATTACAAGGAAGGCTTTTACATTCCATTGTTTTGATTCAACTGCTGAGGTTCCTTTCCCTCACCCAAAGGTTGATCGTGAGCTGATAGACTTTTACTTAAAGTATGGGCAACCGCAATACTTGACTTGGAGCACACAAAAGATCATTACTGTTAAGGTACTCAAACCTTCGCCTGTAGGGAGATTTATCATCGTCAATTTCAAGATCACTCGTGGTACAGCAAACACGGTGTCTATTATCTCTCTTGCGGATCTTCCCAATCTCAATCCTCATGATTGGATTCTGCTATACAACATTTTGCGCACTAACCCTGTGGAATATGAGCCTATCTTAGAACATATGAAGAGAATGTTGGCCTCCTACATCCATGAAGTTGCTACTATGGATCAAGAGATAGCAAAGGTGATGAACAAGAAGCCAATTGTGAAGACTACACCAAAACCAAGGGATGTGAACAAGATGAAAATGGGACAGATAGATTCAACGAATCTTACTGTGATGTTCACGAAAAGCGAAGCTCAAAGGTTTCTGTTTGCTCTGGTAGATAAGCATCTGTTTTCTACTGACTGCTTGGAGCACATTATCAACTTGATACATCGGTGTAAGCAGAAATCAGAAGCTAACAAGAAAATTTTCATTGATATACTGCGTTGGTACATTACTTTCCGGTACCATCTTTTGGCTATCATCCTGAGGATTTTCAAGACTGTGAAGAAGTCTTCTATTGTTAAACAATGTTGAAGTTTCGGCTGCATAGATGCAAAGGGGGAGATTGTTGAGTCCGTTTATGTTGCGTCTAGGGCCTTAAGTTTTGTATCCGGATTAGGCATGTCCATCCGTAATTTTCTAGATTAGCTAATAGGGTTTTACTATAAATATGCATGCATGTATGCATGATAAGTTGTTGATTTTGACGTTCATTCTTGTAAACCCTAAAACACCTCTACAGTCGAAGTTCTTTATCGAGCTCTTCTGAGGTGTTAAAGCATTAATCATTCAACATATTCAGCTCTTTTCTCGTGTTCTTTATTGTCTCTTTATTCGTTAACTTGCATAGAATCATTCGATCCTAAAAGAACTTTGTTCTAACAATCATATTCTTCATCACCAACATGATCATTATCATCATTATCTTCTTTATTACCAACATCATCATTATCATCATCCTCTTTATAGTATAAGGATTCAATCACATAGGGTTTTTCGATCCACTTTTTCATCCTTAAAGTAATAGGAAAATCACCCTGAGATGGAGCAACATTATTAATTTTTTAGGAAAGGGTAAGAATTGGAATGATAATCCCATGACTTTCAAAATAGCCTTCTTCTCGAGACAATATCAAACCAAGCCAATAAGGATAATGAACATTCAATGGCTTCTTGTCCCCAGTAAAACAGTCAACCAATTGATCATGAAGAAGTTGAGCAAAATTTAGTTTCTTATTGTAAACAATAGAATAAAAAATCCTTTGCTCAAAGAGATTCAATTGATCCAAGCTTCTAGTCTTGTGACCAATACATTTTCCAATCACGCTTGTTAAGTATTTCCATCCTACATTAAAACACTAATGAAGAGTGTTCCTGTAGGGATTATGAGTGAGGCCCTTAAGTTTGAAGTTATACCCTAATTTTCACGAACAGATTTGCAACTTTCTTCATAGGGAGTTTCAGAGTAACTCTCAAATCGAGGAACATGAACAGTCGTTCAAAGGGATTCCACATCAATGGTAACCCTATATTGACCATCTCTAATGGCTCCACTAATGGTTTGACCAACAATATCAATCGAGCATGTATAGTAGAACTCACATACTTGTTTAGGGTAGAATGGATCAGGAAAGTCACAGAATGCGTATCGAAGAGGGCATCTTTTGACATAGTTAACAAAATCTTCGATTCCCGAGTTTGTGAACTACTTTGGGATTTCATCCGAGAACACCACATAGGTGGATTGAATGATGATGGTAGAGTCAAGAACATGAGGACCTTTGATGATGTTAGCATTGGGGGTAAACTTGTACAAGGGCTTTGAGATGGTGAAAGCTTTAAGTGAGATGACGATTTAGAGACTTTTTAGAGAGGGAGCTTAATTTCTTGAATTGGTTGTAAAAGTGACCTAGGATGAAGAATTCCCAATTTATACCCAAAAAGTTTCTTCCTTTTTATGTAATCATGAGTGACAATACATACGTTGTAAAGATCTCGTATCCCAAGATAATGAAGAATTTTTTTAGAAGTTATCCAAAAAGTTACCATTAAGACAAGGAAGTTACATAAGTGTGACAAGTCATTAGCAGAAATGATCATCAGCTGAAGCAATCAGCAAATGAATTTACGATGATCTTATAGTAAGTTCGTGATGTTTCCTGATAGTGTCGGCTAAAACTACCATTCACCGACATAGTATTCTACGATCTCATTAGCGTGTGGTTTCATATGCTGAATCATAAATCTCTTTTATTAGAAGGAAAAAGGAAAGAGTGGATATGTACGTGTAATATATCACATACAATGATATACCAATCGACATAAATTTGTCAAGCTCTTATCAACGTATGGTAAATTAGACCGAATCATAACTCTTTTAACAAGAATGTAAGGGCAAGAATGGATTGGTGCGTGTGATAGCCCACGGTGCATAGACTAACCATCGACACAGAATTTTGAACTTTTATTAGTGTGTGGTTTTACAAAGTGAATAATCAAGTTCTTTATTAGAAGACTTGTGGAGGGAATGGATTGTTTTAGTCACGCTTAGGTGGAATCAGCATGAATCATTAACAGTTCAACTCATCAACAAGAAGTGGTTTAAACTTTCATAGAGTAAGTTTCAATCTAGACACAAAGATTCACCGTTAATTCATAATGGTACAATGTCATACCTCAAACTAGCAGGTCAGGGACATGAACAACCCTTTTTCATTTAAAGACCTGACAAGTATTTCTTACGCTGATGACTATGCAATCAGGGTAAGCCATTGGGTTATGCTCAATGTTTCAGCAGAACATGAGACTTGATGCATACAGCAAGCATGCTTCCAACGAAAGGGTCAGGTAAACATGATTCAATTTAAAATAAACACATCGGCCTTTATTTATCAATTCTTTTTTTATTTGGACCAGAAAATCTCACTTTGAGAGACTAGACAATGATAGACAATCAACGTGAAAAGGTGAGTCAATTTTCTTAGCAGATCGTCTCGCTGATGAGAAACTAGAGATACTTACTCACATACAGCAACATGCTTCTAGGGATGATAACGTGTCAAAAGATGCATACCATGCTTAGAAAAGCCACCATCAGATTCCCCTTAAAAATATACAAATACAAACAAAAGAGTTAGTCAAAAAAGAGAATATTCCTAATAGCGAACTATGCGCAACCTTTTTAGAAAGGTGATAAAGACTCGTTCCATCAATTCTTTGGAATTAATGCATTTCCATTTTCCAACATATCCACCACTTGAAATTTCAGTTATAAAAGAGAACAAACAAGATCAGCCATATCACACAAACACAACACAATTCATAGTAAACAGGGAGAGAGAATGCCTTTAATCATTCAGGTTATGCTGATTCATGTTCACCAAGAACAAAAGAAGAACATGAACCAATATTTTATAAACAATGAGTTAGACTGATCCAATATATGTAGTCTTTGAGTTATGAGAGTCACTAAGACAAAACTCGAAGGTTCCATACATTGGGATCCCTGAGGGAAGAGAAGGTGTGATCACTGTCTTGTTGAAGACACCTTTGGATCTTTAAGGTGATGGAGTTACAGTGACAACGTCTCTAGAAGTAACGTGTTATATATCACCTAACTTCATCTCATACCATGGAAAAAGAAATAGGTTGTTCAATAGAGAAGAGATATGTGCCTAGAAGAACACTTGGTGGCACAGTTATCCCCCATCTCCTCTCATCAACATGAAGCAACATGTCAATCAGCGTGTGCAGCAGCATCAGTGAGAGGATAGTTAGTGCTGAATTAAAGATACAGAGTCAGCGTTAACTAGCTCTTACAAGGAGGGTGATGCATTCAAGAAGTGACACGCTGATCTTAGTTAGTTAAGATCATTGTTGAGAGGAAAACGGAAGGCCCTGGCACATACCGAGGAAAGAGAAGAACGAACATTGGCAATGCTGGTAGCAAAATGTGTATGTACAATGAATACTTCTTTGGTAAAGAAAAAAAATAAATGCAAATAAACAAAAAAAATAAATTAAAAGTGTAGCAACTTATGATAAAAAATTTAAGAGTAGCAAACCATAAAACAAAAATAAAGTAGCATCAAAACCAACAAATCAAACCATATAAATATCGTTCTCCCTGAGAGCATAAAGCATGATTTTGTTTTAGAATCAAACACTTTTCCCATACGACGGTTGAAAAGAACTTTGTAACCAGCGTCACAAAGTATATTGATGGAGATGAAGTTTCCTTTCAGTCCTTCAACATAAATATGTCCTTCAACTTAATTGTCCTACATTCAAAAGTTCCAACACCTGTAACAACTCTTCTACTATTGTCACCGAAGGTTACCATTGGACCATCCTTCTCTGTAAAATTTATTAAGAGGGACTTGTAACCGATCAAGTGTCTAGAACTTTCACTGTCTAGGTACGAAGTTTTTCCTACATTTGTACTTGATCTGGTGTCAACATGAGAACTAGCAGCATCACATATGCCATGAGGGGAATCATTTATAACAACCATAAGACCCTTAACATTCAGCCGCTTATCTTCAGAAGTCTCCTCTTCTTCTACCCATTATTCAAGATCCTCCTGTTTTACAATGAAGGCTTTAGGAAGAGAGATTTTTTCCTTCTTCATGTCAGGTACCAGCTTTTTGTACAAGATTTCATAGCTCTTAGGGCTCTGGGCTTCTTTCTTCTCCTTACAGTCCCTGGTAAAATGATCATGGCTTCGATAATTAAAGCAATTACCTGAGTTTTTCTTCCTGGAAGTGGATCTCCTTGATGAAATGCTTCCTTTAAACTGAGTTCTTCTAACCCTGTTTGCTCTACGTTCTTCATAATGCTTGACGATAAGTGTAGCGCTGAAAACAAGCTCATCAGTGAGATCTTCATCACTTTCTTCACCGTTATCTAAAATATATGACTCGTTGATGGACTTCCTTGCTTCCTTTAGAGACACCAAGGCAACTGAATTTTCCTTGCTTGATTCATTCATGATTTCCTTACGAAGAGCTTTGGTGTCTTCATAATTCCACAGATTATCGAACAAAGAATTCAGATCCATTGTATCGATCTTCTCACCGTTCTTAAGAACATCAGCGTGATGTTACCATCATTCCTAAGAGAATCGGGAAATTTTAGAACCAACTGTAATGAGTGCTTGATGATTATCAGCCTATGCATATCATTAACCAAACATTTGAACCTATTGAAGGTTTGAGTAAGAGGCTCACCTTGTTGAGAAAAGAAATGCTCGTATCTCCGATTAAGATTATTAATGGTCATAGCATGGAATTCCAGAGTGCCTTCATAAGCCACTATCAGTGTGTCCATCATCTCTTGGGTTGTTTCACAATTTTGTATGACATGATACATGTGGTATGGAATAGAGTTTTCAATAGCAGCCTTGGATTTTACATCAAGACTAAGCAGTCTTTGGTCATCGTCATCATAACTCGTCTCTGGCGTTTGCTACAGGGGGCCAATGGGAGAGTTGTTAACAATGGGTTTGTACATAGGAACATGGGGACCTTTTTCAAAAGTATTTCTCATCTCATAGTCCATGGTTTCAAGAACCACCATGGCCTTCTTTTTCCACATGGCAAAGTTGTGTTCATCGAAGAGAGGAGTTTTGTTGAGACCAAAGGATTTGGAATTGCTTGAAGTCAACATGATTACTTGAGTGTATCAAAACCCTGCTCTAATACCAATTGACAGTTTGGATCGATCGGATGGGTTTTTTCACCAACAAACGTAAAACTAATCTAAGCAAAATAATAAACAAAAACTAAATAACACATAAGTTCTCCAAATTGTTCTTTCACAAAGAAACAGTTTTGTCTTCACAAATAAGATGGGTTTTTATCAAAGACGATTGACAAAAAGCCACGATCACAACATGAGGGTTTGCCCTAATCTTGTATTTATAGTAATCTACACATGTACATCCCTTGATTGAAGGGATTGCGTCTAATCTATACTAAGAACCGATCTTATCATAAAGATGTCGGATCTATGATCTATTCTATACTTATCTATATTATTACCTAATATACAAAATATTACAATCGGATAACTACGCTATAAGCTGATGCTAATAAACTTGATACGTTGGCGTTATAGATGAAGTAGACGTTGACGCTGATCTATCAGCATGTCGTGTGTTTGACTCATCAAAGCATAAGGTGTGACATTATAGAATATCAATTTACTTGTATATATCGAGGATTGTGATTGCAATCACTTTCCAAAATCTATGATTTCAACCCTATAGCCTGGGGTATCACGAAATCAGATTTAGGATATTCCAAAGAATTAGAATTTAGAAGTCATACCAATTCAAAATCTAAAACACAGAATAATACCTTATTGTTTTGCGTTCTTGAGAGATACATCAAATCAAAAGTATGACTTCTGTGTATATATGTTCTAACCTGACTTTTTGAACATTCATCATTCTTATATAGATGTAAGAAATTAGTTACAAGTTGGTCACAAGGTGGTTAAAAGGAAGTTACATGCTTTTGGCGCCAAAAGTGTTGGTTATTATGACATAACCAACTAAAGACATAGTCATGATATCACTGCTAGTTTTGGCAGGAATTTGCATGGTTGGACTCATTTAGTCGGAACCACTGCTAGGGTTCTGCCCCTTGAACCCTAGAAGGGGCGCTGCCCCTAGACCCCACCAGTGGCACAACCCTGTAGAACCCTGCACCTAGGGGCTCTACCTTGGGCCCCTGGATTTTCGAGTTCATATTCATCATTCTGTGTAATGACCCAAAAATCAAGGGTAAAAAATTTATTTTTATTATAGTCAAAACATAGATATGTTTTAAATCCAAGCATTCAAAAAAACACGGCTTATTAAAAACATTTATCGGAGTTCCTCCTAAAATCACATATTACGGAAACACGGGTGTGTGCACTGCTATCAACTCGGCTCTTCCTTTCAAAACCAATGATACCTGAAACCATAAACAAATCTGTAAGCACGAAGCTTAGTGAGTTCCCCATAACATACCCCATACAATCCACATAAAAACATAAACCATATCAGTCACATAAGCCATGCATATAAACATATAAGGATGTCTTGACTCCCTTTAGGGTCTTACTCCAGGATGTCGTGGGCTCCCCCAGGGTCTTATACCTATGTGTCATGGGCACCCCATGGTATTACATGGAATGTCATGGGCATCCCCACATGGTCTGACAACCAAGTGTCATGGGCACCCCCATGGTCATTACCTGGAATGCCATGGGCACCCCCATATTGTATCACAACCAAGTGCAATGGGCACCCCACATGGTCTTTGCCTATAATGCCATGAGCACCCCCACATGGTCTGACATCTAAGTGCCACGGGCTCCCCCCGGGGTCTTCCATGCAAGTATCACAAAGACAACTAGCATATCACGTACCACATAATCAACTAGCATACCACATAAAACGTAATGGGCCGGCCTTGGTGCCTTCGACCCATTGGTATGGTTAGGAGACTCACCTCACACTGTCGAAGTCCTGCGGATAAAACTCTAGATGTTAGATGACAGACTCCCAAACTGTCCATATCAAAGCAACACGCAATTAACCATTTGGGTTTCAATGCATAACCATAAATCCAAACTTGGGGTGAAAGAACCATTTACCCCTAACCTAGCTTGGTTCAAAACCAAGGCAAAACTCACACGCTAAAGGCCTAAAAGCAAAATAATCAACCATGTCCCAACATACGGCCCAATTTTCCTAATTGGGCTCAATACCATATGGGTCTTATCCTAAGCCGATATTCTCCTCTAATACACTCCAGGTTTCTCCAACACCCACTGGAACAAACTTTGTCAAATGCATTGGTCAAAGGTCAAAGTCAACACCAAAGTCAACGATCCAGATGACCCAATTCACCGAGTTGGTCCTTCAACTCGTCCAGTCCACTCCCAAGTCATAATCATGATATTACGATCCAACTGGTCGAGTTATTCGATCTGTCAACCCACTTAATGCATTAAGCCCTTTTTCTTGAATCCACAGGCTCCAAACCTCAGATCCTCATCCATAGAGATGTCTAGGAGTATAAAGTTTCCAGTTTTACTCCCAAGGATCATCCATGAGGCTACAAACTCAAACACAAAGTCCTTTAAGGAAGGTCTTGTCCCATTAAGCCCTTAAACTCTCATTTCAACGTCCCAAAACACAAATCTGATGTCTAAGGGTGGAAAAATCACGTAAAGTTTCTAACTTTATGTCCATGCATGCTTGAAACGCTCTCTAAGGTCAATTTTAGCATTCATAATGAACATATGGAAAACATGGGACATAGGGACCAATAAAGCTTGCAACTTTAAGCTTCAAGAGGTTATTTAGGGGTCAGATCTGCCCCAACAACCCCTAGAATCCTCTTCTTATTGGATAACTCGGTCAAAGATCCAAAACCAAATCAAAACTACAAGAGATGAGATGTAATAAGCTATATGTCAAGGTTATGACTTTATACCACCAAGATGTAGCCTCTGATGTAAGGTTTCTGGATCTAAGATTACTCCTCCCCACGCTTGATGTTTCTTTCTTTAATGCTTCCTTCTAAGATCTCCAATAATCACTTTAAAACTCACAATACTCAAGGAACAAGTGGAAGAATGATCTAGGGTTTCTTCTGGATAAGGGATGATGGTAAGGAGGTTAGCCCTAGAAGTTAAGTCCTTTAAATAGGGTGTTATACCCGGAAAATTACGGTTTTCTCTTCCAGCACCAACTCGTCAAGTTGATCTTCCAAAACGTGTGTGCCACATATTTCCAACACGTCGAGTTTATGACTTAAACTCGACAAGTTAACCTTTAGGAATAAGGTGTTATTTCCATAATTAACCTTCTAAATTCCGGGTGTTACAACTAAGGTGGGTTGCACCAGATCTGACATTGGCTTGGAAGGAGAACGAAACATTTCCTTATAAGAGATGTGGATACCTTCCTTTTCACAATGCGTTTTAAAGCCATGAGGGTAGCAGATCCCATAAGAACTTTGCAGTTAAGTGTGCTCGGGCGAGAACAATCCAATGATGGGTGACCCCCTAGGAAGTTTTCGCGCTGGGAGCCCAAAGCGGACAATATTGTGATACGTGTTAGAGGGTGATGTTACATTCCTAGTGTACACCCCCACACCTCCTGTCTCGGTTAGTAAATGGAGTTCAGCCTATCTCATTATATAATAACTTCACCAAAATATGTTGATAACACTAAATCACAAACATGTATTTTGCCTTTATATTTACAATTAAAGAAATAGGATCATTATAAGAAAATATTCTAGTTAACATCTACTAGTAACACCTATTAATTAAGTTCACGCTTTGCTGCAAGTATTTACGTGTTTTTGTCACGTATTAGGAGTGGGAATTGATTAAACCAGTGAGATTTTACAAAGTTATAAGTTAAGGAAGGGGGGGGGGGGAGTAAAAGTGTCATTTAAAAAAATAGAGGGTGTGAAAATGCATTTTACAAAGTAGAGGAGTAAAAATCATATTATATATATTCTATGGAGACGAGGGATAAACATGAAAGTCTAGAAAACGTAAGTGTAAAAGTAATATTTGACAAACTTGAAGGGGTGTGTGTGTGTGTGGGGGGGGGGGGGGGGGGCGGGTGACAGTGAAAGTTTAGAAAACAAAAGGGTAAAAATTATATTTTACAAAGTTGAAGGTGGAATGGTGAATGTAATATTTTAAAAAATAAATAGTTGAAAAAAATCATTTCACAAAACAGAATCCTTGCAAGTGACAAATTATACAAAGTTGAAGGATTATAGTTACACTTTACACATTAACATATATTTGTAGTTTGTACTAACGTTAAAAAAAATAGAGTGGTTGAAAATACATTTTACAAAGTATATGAAGGGAAATCATTGTGTGTGTGTGTGTGTATATATATATATATATATACACACACACACACACACGACGGGGACAAGGGATTAACACCAAAGTTTAGAAAAAGAAAGGGTAAAAGTGATAATTTTACAAAGTTGAAGTTGGAGGGGATGAAATTGATATTTTAAAAAGTAATGGGATGAAAAATATGATTTTACAAAGCAAATGGGTTCAAAGTGATGGATCATGCAAAAGTGAAGGATTAAACTTGAAAGTAACTCATTAATTTACTTGTAAACTATGTGTACTATATAAGGAAGAGTTATATATATATATATATATATATATATATATATATATATATATATATATAGAGAGAGAGAGAGAGAGAGAGAGAGAGAGACAGAGTTAGGTTCAAATGTTTTCACTATTTATATGTGTGCATTTATGATTGATTCTGGACCAATCATTTTAGTTATTTTAAGAAAATAATTAATGCATATTAAATGCTGAAGATCTAATTAATATCCATTATATCTTCAATATGTAATATGCATTAATTACTTTATTAAAATAACTAAAATTATTGGTTCAGAATCAATCATACATGCACATAATAGATAGTTAAAACAAAATAACCTAACCCTATATAGGGCTAGGTTAAAGTGTTTTTTATATTTATTGTGTGCTAGAATGCACCAATAGAAATTTAGTAAAATTATATTATTATTTAATTAAATAATGATAGATATTAAATGGTTTCCATAATTCTCTGTGTATTAAATGATATCCATAATTATAATTTTATCTTTATGGAAATTAATTAAATTCGTCATTAATATCAACAATAACATTCTTTCAGAATTAATTCGTATCTAGGTTTTTTATGTCAGCAATAACATTATTTAAGGACTTACTCACTTAAAATACAATAAAGTTGTATGGAATATGAAGAATAAGGGTGTATTCTAATAGAATATACACGTTCTCCTAGAATACACTCTTATTAATTTATATATGAATTCATTCTGAAAGAATATTATTATTGACATTAATGACGAATTAAATTAGTTTCCATAAAAAAAATTATAAATACGGATATCATTTAATATACATTTAATGTTCACTTAATTGTTATTGGTGCATTCTAGCACACAATAGATTTGAGAAACATTTAAACCTACCTCTCTCTCTCTCTCTCTCTATATATATATATATATATATATATATATATATATATATATATATATATATATATATATATATATATATATATATATATATATATATATATATAAATGAAACCTAAAAATGACACGTAATTATATACAAAATCTTATCCTAATAACATTATTATGTTTATTTTGCTTAACATCATAATTATTTACAATTGACAATATCTTGGTTTTCTTTTACATTTATACTTTTTTTATTTATGTAGAAATTTTAAGTATACCGACCATGGTTTCCATGGGTTATAACCTACTATATATATATATATATATATATATATATATATATATATATATATATATATATATATATATATATATATATATATATATATATATATATATATATATATATATATATATATATATATATCACCAATTTTTAATGATCGTTTACAATGAAGTATAAGCCTTTACCAAACAAAACTTGAATTATAAGATTTAGATATGTTTTTCTTAAATATTTTAGTATTACAAATACTGCATGATATCTTCCGAAACATTATTTTGTTAGGTGAAGAGAATAATAAAACTTTTAAAAATACATTGAAGATGAAGGTCGATTGTGAAGAGTGGGTGGCAACTAAGGAGCCAGGGGTAAAAGTGGAATGTTTTTGGTGAAGTAGAGAGGTTGAACCACCCATAAGCGCACACCTTCCCTTTCTTTTTAGGTGATATTTCTTTAAAAAAAATAAAAGAAATTAATTTTTAAATAGCATTTGTTTTCGAGACAATATAAAAAATATAAAGAAAATAGATATATATTTATGTTAAATACTTTTACGATTCGTAAATTAAAGAGAAAAGCGGACTTATCATTTTTACATTTTTCTATGTCTTGTAATTTTTATTCAATCAAAAAGTTAGGTACGATGTAGCTCATCAATTTATATATATATATATATATATATATATATATATATATATATATATATATATATATATATATATATATTGTTATTATTATTTTTAGAATAAATTTATTCTTTTCCTAAATTACTTTTAAATTCATATATGTCTTGGTCTAAAAAACTCTTTGCTCGTCAATTTTTATTGATATTATGTATAAAAGAGTTGCCATAAATGTTAGACAAAATTATAAAAATGTCTATGGTTTTTCAAAAGTAACAAAAACAATTTCTATTATTTTTTTTTTTTTGCAAATGATCCTTATTGTTTGCAAAACTTGCACGGATGACCATTTTTATTAACTTCGTTAGTGTTCAGTCGTTAGAACTGAATTTGTAAGGATATTTTTCTTCTTTTAAAGTATAAAATAACTGAATTCGTATCACTTGGTAAACTATATCGACGATTTTTATAATTTGTCTTAAAATAATATAAATACCGAAACTTATTTTGTATTTCTGAAAACTAATTAATATTATCTAAAATCATAAATACATATATAATAAAAAAAAACATATTTTTAGAAAAAACTTTTTTTAATAATATAAAATATATTTTTAGCGTATTGTAAAAAAAATATTTTTTTACAAACAATTTATTTGTTCTTTCACGTATTTGTTTTACGTAAAATATTTTTTTTTATGTATTTAAAAAATACGTTTACGAATAATATGTTATCGCATTGCTATTATCTAAAAACATATTTTTACGTTTTCATATAAAAATAAGTTTTTTTCTTTCTTTCACATAGAAAAAGAAATATTTTTTTACGTATTTATTTCATGTAAAATATGTTTTTTTATATATTTTAAAAAAATGTTTTCGTATAAAACAATATTATATTGTTATGATCTTACAATATATTTTTACATTTTCATATAAAAATAAGCTTTTTTTCTTTCACATAGGAAAAACAAATTTTTTTTAATTATTTATTTTATGTAAAATATGTTTTTATATAAAATAAATACGTAAAAAACGTAAATACATTAAAAAAAAAATTCTTAAATAAAACTTATTTTTATATAAAAACGTAAAAATATGTTTTACAGCAATGTAATAACATTTTATACGAAAATGTATTTTTTAAATATATAAAAAACATATTTTACATGAAATAAATACATAAAAAAAAACTTTTTCTTTCTATCTGAAAGAAAAAAAAACTTATTTTGATATGAAAACGAAAAAATGTGTTTTAAGATCATATCAGTTAGTTACATTTTATAAGAAAAAATATTTTTTAAATATATAAAAAACATATTTTACATGAAATAAATACATAATTCTTTTTTTTCTATGTGAAAGAAAAAAAAAACTTATTTTTATATGAAAATGTAAAAACATGTTTTAGGATAATAGCAATGAAACATCCAAAAATTATGACCCAAAAATTTCATTTTTTGATTCAAGTAAAATGAGAGTTCCAAAACATTGTTCAAACAACCCAATAGAATAAATATCTCAAACATCATAAAAATCAGAGTATTTCCTATAAACAGAATCCATATGGTGTGCGATACAGTCAACCCGAGCTCTTTCCTTTGGAACCGGAAGTACCCGAAACATAAACTGAAAACCGTAAGCACAAAGCTTAGTGGTTTCCCCAAGATACTGCATACCAAACATATCATATAACGAGCCCCACCCACACTCATATAATGGGTCCGCCCAATAAACATACATATACAGGCACATACAAGTATCACACAGACAACAAGTATATCGACATAACCAATCAAGGGTCAGCCTTGGTGCCTTAGACCCGCTAAACCCAGTAAGGAAACTCACATCGAAAAGTTAAATGAAACGAATGATCTCTGACTGCTGATCCTACAAATCCCGAGCTATCAGTTGCCATATAAAAACTAATTAACATTTGTGATCTATATCATAACCAAAAAATCCCTACTTGGCATAAAAAGACCATTTTACCTCTAACCTAGCTTGGTTCAAGAATGAAGCACATAACCACGATCCAATGGGCCCAAAAGTTAAACAATCCATGAAGGCCCAAAATATGGCCCAATTCCCAATTGGGCCCAATCCTTTCACATGGGCCTTAGCCCAAGGTCCAATAATATTCCTGACCTTCTATTCCCAAGACGAGGCCCAAACCAAGGCCCAACATCGACATGTCATTAGACTGAATACGCTAGGCATACTCAGCTGGTACACTAAGCATACTGGCTCGAAGGCTTGTACGCTGCGCGTATAGGCTTGTACGCCCAATGTACTCTTCCAATTCAGCCAACTTCTAGATCTAGCTCCAAACCCATTAAGACTTTATTCCAAAATGCATATCTGACCTTTATAAGCTGAAATATCACGTAAAGTTGATAACTTTACGTCCATGCATGACCATAAGAAGATCTAAAGCTCAACAAGGACTTAACAAAGGACTTAATGAAAGCATGAGACCCTTAAACTCCATAAAGTTGGCACCTTTATGCCAAAGGAGCCCATGAAGACCTTAGATCTAAAAGAATAAGACTTTCGTATGTCCTAATCCCATCATCCATCTAAACCATGGCTAAAAACATAACAATTTAACCCAAAAAGAGATCTAAGCATCTAGCAACGAAGATTGGAACTTGATACCTCAAAAGCTTGGCAAATAAGGTGGTGATTCTGGATCCAAGACCTCCTCTTCAGGCTAAGAAACTTCTAGCTTCTTCAACTCCTTCAAAATGCCCAAAATGAATAATAAAAGCTCTCCAAAGGCTCACACACTCAACATTGGAAGCTAAGACTTGATTTTAGGGTTTCTGCACAATAGAGGTTGACAGGGAGGCTAACACTTAGGACTTAATGACGTTATATAGGGATTGAATCTTAAGAATTAGGGTATTGGGTCTGAGCATGTACGTTGCATATACATCCTTGTACGCAGCGCGAACGTGCATTCCATTCACGATCAACTTAAACCAACTAACCCCCGCATACACCAGGCTTACACCCAGCGTACGGCCTCAACTAGCCCACACATAAAAGGCCCAATTTCACTAAGCCCAAAGCAAGATAACTGATTAAAACAATTAAATAAATAACCAGATAAACATTATCTTGGAACCATCGGGTGTTACACGCAATGTATTTTTACGGAAACGTTATATATATATATATATATATATATATATATATATATATATATATATATATATATATATATATATATATATATATATATATATATATAAATGCGATCAAAATATGTTTTCTTTTATTAAAATTTTATTTTTGTAAAAATATGTTTTTCTATTTTTTATTATTAATGTATTTATGATTTTAGATAATATTAATTAGTTTTCGAAAACACAAAACAAATTTGGGTTTAGTGACCTAATTGGCTAGAGTTTTGGTTGATTAAGGAGGGGAAAGAGGTTATAAGTTCAATTCTTGCTCCCCACTTTTTCTAGCATGTATATCATTTTACAACAAATTACAAAAATGGTCTTTGTGGTTTAACAAATGATATGAGTTCAATGTGTTTATATTCGAAAAGTCGAAAACGTCCTTACAAATTTAGTCCCTAACGGCCGAATACTAAGGAGTTACTAAAATGGTCATCCGTGCAAGTTTTGCAAACCGCAAGGACCATTTGCATAAAAAATTAGCAGGAAACGATTTTGTTACTTTTGACAAACAACATAGACTATTTTTATAATTTTGTCCAAATATTATGTGCGACCTTTTGTCCCAATACCTGCTATTATTGGTTATAACTTATAAGAGGAACAAATAAATAGTAAAATTTATCATACAAGTATACTTTAAATATACCTACGCCTCTTTTTTCTGTTCTTTTTTTTTTTTTTTTAAATTTTAAATAATTTTATGTAAACGGCTCAAAGTCTAAATGGAATGAATATTATGGTAAAAAGTTAGGATTTTTAATTTTCTTTGACGAGTACAATAGTACATTGATTATAATAGCAATTAATCTCTTATCTTCTTTATTTTAAATTAATTAACTATTTTTTTTGCGTATTTTAAATTAATTAACTATTTTTTTGCGTATGTAACTAACAATCATAGCATGTTAATCAAGGATAAACGTACGACCGACATTTTTTTAAGGCAATGTACTCTTGTTAGTGAAGACTAACAATTTTTTGATACTTTGAAGGTGTTACATAAACGATGACAGCAAAAAAAGACGTGTAATTAACATGATTTAGTCGATACTAACGGCCATTAGCTGATAAAATAAAATTTAAAGGTTTTTTATATATAAACTAGAGAAGATCCCCCTACGTTGCTAGGGTTGGAGGGTATTTGTTTGTAAACTGTGATTTCATACCATTTTCGTCAAAACATCATACATTAGTTTTGGTGCAACAAATCAACAAACAAAAACAATAGAAAAATGAAATTTTTATTTAATTAACCATTAAGAAAACATAAGAGATTAGTTGATAAGCCTTCAAAAACTAATCAACAGCCTCTTTCATATTGTTACCCGATTTGAACTCTACGATTTAAACTCTGCAAACGTGTAACAATCTCCTTTTATGCATTCAAATCATAAACACAATACCAATATTTATGCTTTTAAACTGTATACGATAGTAACATGTATAAAAGTTTGACACAATTTCTTTTAGCCCTGACAATCTACTTATGCAATGTTTTTTCAAGTTGTCTATCTTTTTAGCAATGTACCTTGTAAATGTAAAAAAATTATAGAAAATTGTCATCCAATACATTTGTAATAGTGATGTGTATTAGACACATTTTTTATTATAATCATAAATGATGAATACTAAAATGATATATATATTGGTTATATTCATAAATGATTAAACCAAAAATGATATATTTTGGTTATAGTCACCATGTTCCATGTTTGTTGTAATAAGAAATGAAATTGAGATGCTGTAATAAACACAATAACATATATTGTCACACCCCAAAACCAAGAACGGCGGAAACGTTTTGGGCGGAGGACGTCATGTAAAGTATCACAACAGCGCAAAGTAGTAAACCAGCAACAACATCAGTCATTGCATTAATAGTAAAATTTTAATACATATGTGTTCTTTTATAGAATGAGACATGAAAATAAGTAATCAAAATAAAAGACGAGTCTTGACTGCTACGTCTTCTCAAAACCTGGTCATTGTACCTGTCTACTGGTGACCTGAGAATACAAGTTATTTTGAAAGCGTAGATCAACATTTAAACTGGTGAATTCATAAGTAATTTAGTATCAATGATTAGTAAAACTGTAAAGAAAAGACTTGCAAATGTTTAATGAAAAAGTTTGTATATGTATGATAACCCTAGAAAATCCCATATTTCCTATTAGTATAAAAGTAGTCTTCTACCAAGACCTAACTGTTTTGAAGGTTTGCTTCTCTGTAAAAAATGAAGGTTTTTCCCATGTATAACTATTATTATCAAAATATAGCCTTATATTACCCTTTATGTGAGAAGATCACAATTTGAATATAATGGAAAAATGTATATGTGTACTACAGTATTAATTGTATTAATCACTGAAGTAATAACTACCTTAAAACCAATGGTTTAATTAAGGCAAAATGTGATATGATTGTTACCATACTAATCTGACTATAACACGACGATGAAAGACGTCGGAAGAAATGACATTTGGTACCCGTAGACTTGCAAGTCCCACTGTAGCGAACATCAAAGGTGTAGGATAGTCAATCCAGTATAGATCTATATGCAAACTCACGCTCTCCCTCCAGGAGATTCTGGTTACAAAACGTGACATAACGAAATGGTCGATGTGTCATGAAGTAGTCTCTTACATTATGTTATCTCTGAATCTTTTTATAGTATACTTGTTATAGTAATAGTATTCTATGTATAGTATTCTCTGTATTGTATCTTTTGTATAGTATTCTATGTTATAGTATTCTTTGTCTAGTGTTCTTTGTTATAGTATTCTCTTCTCATAGTATGTAATAGTATATCTTCATATAGTAGGTAGTAATATCTCTTCATATAGTATGTAGGATATTTGGATATACTCATGAGTGAATTGACTCTTATGTGATTCCTTGTACTAGGAATAGTAAATAGTATCTCCTAAACTATACCTATTATAGTTACTAGTAATGTATGTATATGACTGAATGAAGGTATGCCTTTGCTACCTAAAGGTACTGAACTGACTAATAGAAATTTTATGTCTACATATATATACATAATATGTAACTAATATTTAGACGACATTCAGAAATTAACCGATACCCTAAGGCCACATCCAAACAAGGAAAAGGAATTAAAGCGAGTTAGCAGTCCTAAGTCCTTTAAACATTATGTATATAACTATACATATATATACATGTTTTTGACAGTATATATAAGTTAAAAAGAGGTTTTGTAATACATTTAAAGAGTTTTGACCAACAAATAAATAATGACTTGATGTCAGTTTATAAAACGATTTAAAAGCAGTTTGTTGACATAAACAGTTTAAAGTATAAGAAATCCTTTGTTTGAAACATAGTTATAAGAGAATTTGAAAGGAAAGATTTAGTATAGAAAACAAGTTTGATAAAGAGTTTAACATGTAAAAGCGTTTGAGAAATCATTTTGAAGTAGTTTGTTTGGCAAAACAGCTAAAAGTATAGTGAAATCCATTTGTATGCTAGTTATTAATCACATGTGATTGATATAATAACTAGTATTATTCAACTTGTATCCCCCCATAAAAGCATTTAAAAGGTAGATTAAGGGGTATGAACTCACCTGTACTGAGTGGATTGGATGGAAGTGTCGGACAAGGTGCTAGGTGTCAAGTGAAGACTTGAACACACACATAATGATCCTATGAACATATAAATACATATATATATATATATATATATATATATATATATATATATATATATACATATATGCATCTAATTAGTGATTATAACACTAATTAAGTAAGTATAAACACCCTAAAGCATGGAAAACACTTTGGTTTAAGTGTTAGAAGGTCATAGGGTTGCATCTAAGGGTTGTAAGGCATTGCTATTGAGTTTACGACCCAAAGGTGACTCTCTATGGAGTTTACGGCCCTAGTTGGTTTACGGCCGTAAACCCATGGTAAACTCCACAAATTCGTGTGTTAAGGTCCCTAGCTCAAATATGAAGGGATCTAGTCCAAGTTCTAAGCATTGGGAAGGAATTTAGGGCAACATTGCACCCTCTTATGGAGTATACGGCCTTGGGAGATGCCTTGGCCATAAACTCCCTTCCATTCCAGATTTCTTGATGTTTCTAAAGTCTAAACAAGTCCATTCTAGTATACAACAAGCTAGGACAAGAGTACCTACGATCTAGAAGCTTGTTTGGGTGTTTAAGGTCCAAGAACACTAGTGTGTGTTCTTGGTGTTTTGAAGAACACTTGAAGATCTACCCAAAAGAAGAGATTTCATGGATGAAATCATGTGTATTCACTAGATATGAAAGGATATCAAATTGAAAATGGAAAGTTTACTTACTATATTGAAGATTGGAAGAAAAACTCTTGATGATACTTGAGAGAAAACCCGAAATCTAGGCTTGAAAACGCAAGAATGAATGAAAAATGGATAAGTTTTTCTTATATAGGCATGGAGTTTACGACCCCATGAGTTTACGGCCATAAACTCATGGTCTCATGGCCGTAAACTCCTCATTTGAGGGTTTAAAGCTTGATTGGTGGTTTAGAACCCTAGTTGACCCATTCTAGATTGTGATCCTTTGATGTACTAAAGATCATAATGCTTAAACGGACTTTAAACTATGCTAAAAGTTAGCAGGAGTAAGTTTGACTTTCAAGGAAGTGCTTGACTGAACAGCATAGAAAATTTCAGGTTGTCACATCATCCCCCCGTTAGAGGGAACGTCATCTCGAAATTAGAGTTTAGGCAAGGAAGTAGGTACGAATAAACGAGTAAAGAGATGAGGATACTTTCGTTTTTGATTGATCCTCGCGCTCTTAAGTGAAATCAGGTCCTCACTTGGTGTTCCAGCGAACCTTCACTATTGGGATGCGACTTTGTTTCGTCTGCTTGACCTCACGGTCCATGATCTCTATGGGTCCTTCCACGAAGTTGAGGCTCTCGTTGATCTTGATCTCGTCGAGTGGGATTACAAGAGTCTCGTCAGCCAGACACTTTTTCAAGTTTGAGACGTGGATTGTAGAATGTACGTTACTGAGTTCGCAGGGTAGGTTGAGTTTGCAAGGTACAGGGCCGATTCTATCAAGAATCTTGAAAGGCCCTATGTATCTTGTATTTAGACTTCTACACTTTTTGAAGCGTATCAAGCCCTTCCAGGGTGGGACTTTCAAAGGAACGTGGTCTCCTCCTGGAATTCCAAAGGTTTCCTTATCTTGTCAGCATAGCTTAGAAATTTGTGAATTTCTATAGGCATCTTTGGTGCTGACTAATTTCTCAACGGTTTTGATTTTGGAAGGTTCCACATGAATTTCCCACTTCACTAACAGTGTGCCTTAGGAATTCCACTTTTCGAATCCAAAACTCTCATTTAAAGAACTTGTCACAAAGCTTCTCTGATCGTAATGTTTCCAAGGTCTGTCGTAGGTGTTTTCTATACTCTTTCATACTACGAGAGTAGATAAGTATGTCATTTATAAGGACAATGACGAACTGATCCCAATAAGGATGACATACCCTATTCATTTGGTCCATGAATATTGCGGGTGCATTGGTCAATTCGAATGGCATCACTACAAACTTGTAGTGTCCATAACGAGTTCGGAGGATTGTCTTGGGGACATCCTCCTCTAGCACCCGTAGCTGGTGCTACCCGGATCTCTGATCTATCTTTGAAAAGTAATTTTCCCCTTTGGATTTGGTCGAACATGTCGTCTATGCGTGGCAGAGGGTAACGACTCCAAACGGTAAGCTTGTTCCGTTCTCCGTAGTTAATGCACATACATAAACGATCCATCTATCTTCTTGATGAACAAGATTGGTGCTCCCCAGGGTGAGAAGCTTGGTTTCATAAGGCCCTTGTTGAGCCGTTTATCAAGTTGGCTGGACAATTCTTGCATCTCTATATGTGTTAGACTATAGGGAGATTCGGTTACAGGTGTAGCCCCTTCAACTAACTTGATTCCGAAGTTAATCTTGACGTCATGGAGGTAATCCCGGGAGTTCTTCTGGAAAGATATCGAGAAGATCCAAAAGAAAGTATGATTACTCACGGAGTAAGGAATAGGATAGGTACTTCTGTTCTATCTGCATCTCTTGTCCCCGCTCGACGAGATGGCATTTGATTAGATTCTAAGTTTATCTGCATGGCAGCATGATCACTCGTAGTTTTGGGCAGTCTCCGTCCTGAAGATCCTATTAGAAGTCATACTTGGTTCATCTATCGCAGCTTCGCGTTTACGAGTCGTATATAATTAAGATTTAAAAGGCAGTTGAATAAATGATTCCTCTCTAAGCTCACATCCAAAGAAGGATAAGAAGGTAAAGCGAAATCATCAATTCTAAGCTTGTAGAACCTTGATTATACACCACCCTTGTGTATAAATTCTTCTGCGATGGATCAACTGTATGGGTCCTTGGCATTAAACTCGACGTACTGTATGAGTGGCATTCTGGAGAGGTTTGTTGGGGTTACTTCGGGAAAATTACGAAACATAAGGCACTCTAAGAACGAGTACCTCAGAGTTCTGGAATGACGGTTTCGTTAGAATGTCGATTACGGGGAAAAGAAATGTTCGCACGAAACTGGCACTGTGAGGATCGAATCGACTCAAGTCAAATGCCAATGTCGGACTACTCGGAATAACTGGCGTTAGACTATTTTAAGAAGGTGTTACAAAAAAAGCGGTGCAACCTAAGAAAGAGTTTTAGTACTATAGTTTCATCTACGATACTACAGCTGCGAACAAGATATATTGCTAAAAGCAAGTACATGCAGCATGAGAGTCCCTAACACTGATGGGGTCTCGCAAAAGATAAAACTCTAGTTACACTAGTATAAAAAAGTTTAAAAGTCTAACATTAACGACACAGAACACACCAGAATCTCAACGTGGATCCGGAGTAGTCTCTCCTGCGGCGGTGATCCTTAGTATCTTCCCGTCTACGCTAGAGTTCTTTGTTATTATATAATCCTTCTCGAGGTGTCCTATCTCACCGCATTGGTGACATATCTGGCTTGCATCAGCATCGGTGGTGGAAGTGATGTGTCGGGTCTGAGTTATGTGGGCACGGTTGCTTTCGTTGTTCCTCCTTTTCGAACAATTCCTTTTAAAGTGTCCAATTTCCCCGTAAACATAGCAAGCCTGGTTGACTCCGATGTCAGGGACTTGAGTGATGGGTCGTTCCGGTGCTCCACAGCTACGAGCATGGTACCCTATCTTGTGGCAATTGCAGCATTGTATTTCATGGCAAGCCCCATTATGATGAAAGCTACACTTGTTACACTTCAGGAGTTTTCCCTCGTAAGGTCTGATCGGTGCTGGAATGGCAGGGGTTGCCACTTGTTGTTGCATGGCAAGTCTTTGAGATCGCTAGTGCTCCTTTTGGGTTTGACGCTTTCGTTTCCTATTCTCGGTTTTACGTCTTTGCAAGTCTATGACTGTTATCATTTGTTGGCTTCCGGATCGGTACCACGATCGGAATTGTCAACCCCTTGCCAGCCTTGCTTGCATTGTTAGCGCTAAGGTTTGCATGGACAGCTACCACTGCAGTTGTTACCACAGATTGGAATGTAGCAGCGTCGATATGAAGGATAGGGGTTTCATTGTTCGGCTGACTATTTATGGATGACGACATGATTCTTTATACGAAAGAAAAGGAGTTCGTGAGTGATTATGGTCGGTCCTAGATGTATCTCACTCTTTTATGTAAATGTAACTTTTTCATTTCGTTTAAGTTGTTCTCGGTGGTTTGACCTACATCCCTATGATGTAATACTACTAAACATGTCACACCCCCAAACCAGAATGGCGGAAACATTCGGGGGCGGATGACTTCACGTAGTATCACAACAATTGAATATTGTAAAGAAAGTAACACAACCATCATATATATAATAAAAACGTATATTGTTGCGTTATACATATTAGCAAAAGAATATTACAATATGATGATAAATGTTCAATAATAAAACATCCTTAGTGTTCCTCCTCCAAAAGCTGGTAGTTACCTGTATTACTGATTCCCTGAGAAGTACAAGTGGTTTTGAAAAAGTGTCAACAATTAAGTTGGTGAGTTCATAAGTGTTTTTCATTGAAATGTATGCCCTTTTTGGGTAGTAAATCGATGAACGAGGTTTTCAGAAAATCCAATATTTTCTATAAATGGTTTGAAAAGTTTCCAGATGTTGGTGCGCGTTAGTGTGTTCCACACATGAATAGTAATGATAACTTTGTGCCAAAATGATGTAGAAAACTGAATGCATATATGACTCTCGTAAATCAAAATTGTTTTTATACTTTTATGTGAGTTTTATAACCATACTATTGACACTGACGACCTGTAACAACATTCTTCAGGTGTTGTAGTGTTATGACATTTGTCACCCCAGACCTGCCGGTCTAACTATAGCTAATAGTTTAGGTGCGGGGTTGTCAATCCCGAATAGATCTATACAAAAGTATCACGCTCTCTCTCTCTCCAAGAGATTATGGTATATAATACAGGACTTGAAATGCATACATACGAGTACGTTGAAGTTTGAATGTCTCACATTACTTGGTATAAACAGATTTACGATGATAAAGACTTTACTTCATTTGAAAGTATTTCATTTGTCAAAATGTATATGTAAAATGTATGAATAACTTGTTAGCTATGCTCATTATAGCATCTCAAAAGTATGTTTCCATTTAGTAAGAATAACTTGGTGATATAATAGCCCTCTAAACATAAAGATGTTTATAAAAACGATACTTTGATTTGTAATGTACTTGTATTCCCCCCCCCCCCAAAACATGAAAAGAATTGAAAAGTAGGGGTATGAACTCACTCGTTAAGTTTGAAGAGAGAGGCTAGGGTTGAGCAAAACTTCGACCGCGGAAAGTTGTGTCTTCGGGCTCTCAGGAATTTCTGCAACGTAGATCTTTCGTCGGGGCTCGGGTGCGGAAATCGAGGTTGTCGGGACAGCTTCTGGTGCTTGGAAGTATGGGAGATTGACTGAGGAATTGAGAAAGGTGTGTAAAAACTCGAAGCACAACCTCTCTATTTATAGGCTGTAACTTCCTCGTACGCGGCGTGTACCTCCGAAGTACGCTGGGCGTACGCAGTACGCGAGGCGTACATCGGTTACGCGGGGGGTAATAATGCGTCATGGCTTACGACTCGGGTCTAGCTAAGCGTAGAGGGGGCAGCCGATGGGACTCGACTCTGGGCCTAGTACGCGGGGCGTACTCCCAATTTACGCGGGGCGTAATTTTGGCTTCCGTCTTCTAAATTCCATAACTTTCGCGTACGAGCTCCATTTTTCGTGTTCTTTATATCCACGCGTAGGTGAGATTATGCTCTACAACTTTAATTTAGACTCTGTCGGCTAGTTTTGACTTTATTTTTAATGATATAATTTTAATAGGCTGGGCCTCCTAAAGTCCGTTAAAAATTTATAGTTTCTTTATTCGACGTCGGTTTTCGTTTGTCTTTTTATAAATTTGCTCCTATTGTGGAGATCTTCAACTCTCATTTAGGTTGCGTTAGCTAATTAACACTCGATCTTCAATTCGAGTTTTTAGCCCTCTACTACTGTTACGAAACTTTGAAAATTCGTAACTTCTTCATACGAGGTCCAATTTGGGCGATCTTTTTATGCACGCTCACCTTTCAACGAGATCTACGACTTTTGTTTAGATACTTAAGGCTAAAATGCATTTTATTGAGATTTTACTTTTTACGTCAAATAATGTTTTAACGGCGTGTCGTAAATATACGAGTGATTATAATTTCTTGAATATAACCTGGTTTTGAGCGTTCTTTATGTTTTTGGAAACCTTGACACGTTATCTAATATTTGATGCATCCCAACTTAGATATTTGAACACTTTATTTTCAAGGTTAATTTAGTTGTATCCAAATAGTTTTTGTTATATTTGACATTTGAGAGTTACACTGCTTTGGAAAAATATAGGGTTGTCACATCATCCCCCCGTTACGGGAATTTCGTCCCGAAATTTAATCTAAGATAGAGTTTACAGGCTAGGAAAAAGATGCGGGTATTTCTGTTTCATCTGATCCTCGCGTTCCCAGGTGTATTCAGGTCCTCGCTTGGCGTTCCAGCGGACCTTTACAATAGGTATGCGACTTTGTTTAGTCCTTTTGATTTCCCAATCCATGACCTCTACTGGTTCCTCTACAAATTGGAGGTTTTCATTTATTGCAATTTCGTCTAGAGGGACGACAAGGGTCTCGTCGGATAAGCACTTCTTTAGGTTCGATACGTGAAAGGTAGGGTGTAGTTGTGGAGTTCCTGAGGTAGTCTAAGTTTGTAATCCACTGGGCCGATCCTGGCAAGGATCTCGAATGGTCGGATGTATCTAGGGTTCAGTTTCCCACGTTTTCCGAAGCGTATTAAACCTTTCCAAGGCGAGACTTTGAGTAGGACACGGTCTCCAACCTGGAATTCCAAGGGTTTTCGTCTCTTATCTGCGTAACTCTTTTGTCTATCCCTTAATGCCTTTAGACGTTCTCGGATTTGAATAATCTTCTCCGTAGTTTCCCTTATGATTTCTGGTCCAGTGAGCGTGTTGTCAGTTGCTTGTCCTTTTGCTAGTTGTGTGTCCCCCACTTCGGCCCAGCACAAAGGTGACCTGCACTTGCCGCCATAGAGGGCTTCGAATGGGGCAGCTTTGATACTGGTGTGGTAGCTATTGTTGTACGAGAACTCGACCAAGGGTAGATGTGTGTCCCATGCTTTGCCAAAATCGATCACGCAAGCTCTCAGCATGTCTTCTAGGGTTTGTATGGTTCTCTCGCTCTGGCCGTCGGTTTGTGGGTGATAAGCGGTACTCATGTCTAGTCTCGTCCCCAAAGCTTTTTGTAGCGACTGCCAGAACCTTGAGGTGAATCTACTATCTCGGTCCGAGATAATGGACATGGGCACACCATGCAGTCGTACAATTTCTCTGAGGTATGTCCTTGTTAACTTCTCCAATTTATCCGTCTCTTTGATCGGTAGGAAATGCGCTGACTTAGTTAACCTGTCGACAATTACCCAAATGGTGTCGAGTCCGCTTGTTGTTTTGGGTAATTTTGTTATGAAATCCATGGTTATCCGCTCCCACTTCCATTCGGGTATTTCTGGTTGTTGTAATAAACCCGAAGGCTTCTGGTATTCCACCTTGACTTTGGCACATGTCAGGCATTTGCTCACGTAGGTAGCAATTTCGGCTTTCATGTTTTGCCACCAGTACAACTTCTTGAGGTCGAGATACATCTAATCGGAGCCGGGATGTATGGAGTATCGTGTTTTATGGGCTTCGTCCATAACGATTTCTCTGAATCCACCAAACTTCGGTATCCATATTCGATCCATGAAATAACGAACTCCGTCGCTCTTGGTCTCAAGGTTCTTATCCATTCCCCTTAGGGCTTCTCCTGTCACATTTTCGGATTTCAAGGCTTCTATTTGGGCTTCCTTGATTTGCGTGAACAGGTGTGAATGGATCGTCATAGTTTGGGACTTCACTCGGCGACCTGAGTACTCCTTCCGACTGAGTGCATCAGCCACTACATTAGCCTTTCCGGGGTGATATCGAATTTCGCATTCGTAATCACTTAGTAGTTCTACCCATCGTCTCTGTCTCATGTTAAGTTCCTTCTGGTTGAGGATATGTTGGAGGCTTTTGTGGTCGGTGAATATCGTACATTTCGTGCCGTAGAGGTAGTGCCTCCATATCTTCAGAGCGAAGACGACTGCTCCTAGCTCAAGGTCGTGCGTTGTGTAGTTTACTTCATGCATCTTTAGTTGCCTTGAGGCGTAGGCGATGACCTTCCCTCTTTGCATTAAGACACACCCAAGTCCTTGGTTTGATGCATCACAATAGACCACGAAGTCCTCCGTTCCCTCTGGCAGGGTTAGGATGGGCGCACTACATAAGGCTCGCTTTAGTGTCTGAAATGTGCTGTCTTGTTTTTCTCCCCAGTCGAAGGTCACATTTTTCTGGGTTAGGGTGGTAAGTGGCTTGGCAATCTTTGAAAAGTTCGGTATGAATCTTCGGTAATACCCGATGAGTCCCAAAAATTGCCGGATTTCTGTAGGGGTCCTTGGAGTAGTCCAACTATTTATTGCCTTTATCTTGGAAGGGTTCACGTGTATTCCTTCTTTGCTTACAACATGTCCTAGGAAATCCACTTCCCGAATCCAAAATTCGCACTTCGAAAATTTTGCGTAAAGTTTCTCTGCCCTTAATGTTTCCAGTACTTGGCGGAGATGTTGGCTGTGTTCTTCCTGGCTTCTTGAATAGATGAGTATATCATCTATGAACACGATCACGAATTTATCCAGGAAGGGACGACATACTCGGTTCATCAAGTCCATGAACACTGCTGGAGCATTTGTCAATCCGATGGGCATTACCACAAATTCGTAGTGACCATAACGTGTTCGGAAAGCCGTTTTGGGGATGTCTCCTTCCAGTACTCGCAGTTGGTGATAACCAGATCTTAGATCGATCTTTGAGAAGTAGCTTGCTCCATGTAGTTGGTCGAATAGATCGTCTATGCGCGGTAAGGGATATCGGTTCTTGATCGTGAGTTTGTTTAGTTCCCGATAATCGATGCACATGCGAAAGGATCCGTCCTTCTTTTTCACGAATAGGACTGGTGCTCCCCATGGTGAGAAGCTCGGTCTGATGAATCCCTTGCTCAGCAGCTCGTTTAGTTGACTGGACAGTTCTTGCATCTCGGCTGGGGCTAAACGGTAAGGCGACTTTGCTACTGGGGTAGCTCCGGGGATTAAGTCGATTCTGAACTCAACTTGGCGTTCTGGTGGAATTCCTGGAAGATCTTCTGGGAAAATATCTGGGAAGTTGCAGACTTCTGGAATGTCTTTAATGTTCTTTGGTTCTTGTTTCTGGTCTACTACGTGGGCTAGAAAGGCATGGTATTCCTTACGAAGATATTTTTGTGCTTTAATACAGGAAATGATTTGTAAACTTGAACTTGGTTTGTCACCATAAATGACAAGAGTTTCGCCGTTTGGCAAATTTAGGCGAACGACCCTTTCGTGACAAAGTATATCGGCATGGTGAAGGCTCAACCAGTCCATACCGATGATGACATCGAAACTTCTTATGGAAATGGGCATAAGATCGACTCGAAACAAGCGCTCGTTTAAATTTAGTGTGCATCCTACGTACAAATCGTTTGCGTTTTCTGTTTTACCGTTTTCCATTTCTACAGTGAATATTTTATTGAGTGGTTGGGGTTTTTGACTAAGTAGGTGTTTGAATTTATGACTCACAAAGCTTCTCTCCGCACCGCAGTCAAAGAGTATGCATGCATAAGTGTTGTTGAGTAGGAACGTACCCGTAACCGCCGTGGGGTCTGTTATTGCTTCATTCTGTCCCATTGCCAGCACTCTCCCCATACCGCCAGCATTCCTTTCCTCGGGACAATCCCTCCTCAAGTGTCCAGTCTCTCCGCACCCATAACATGCCCGGCTTACTCCAGTACCAGAAACTTGAGTGATTGGTCGGTTCGGTGCTTTACAGAATCGGGCTGTGTGCCCTTTCTTGTCACAGTTCTTGCAGTGCATCTCGCGACAAATACCGTGGTGATGGTAGTTGCACTTGCTGCACTTGGGCAGATTCCCCGCATATGGTTTTGTTGGCGCAGAGGTAGCAGGAGTTGTGGTGGGGGTAGTAGCAGCATGAACCGCAACCATTTGCTTCTTTGAAGGTTCTTGCGAAGTTTGCCCCTTCCTTTTGTTCCAGAATTTCTTCTTGTTGTTGTTGGCATTGATCTCGTTGTTGTTGTTCCCTTTGGTTGGTTCAGCCATGATAGCTGCGACTCCTTGACATACACCATGATCAACAAGAGATTGTGCTAGTTCCTTGGCGCTGGCCAAGGTCAAGGGTTTGGAAGCTAACACACTTCCTCGAAGTTGGGGTGATAGTCCACAGATGTATCTCTTGACCTTTTGGCTTTCCAGGGTTAATATTCCTGGGCAAAGTGTTATTAAGTCACTGAACCTGTTGGTGTAACTTGCTATTTCCGAACCTACCATCGAAAGGTTCCACAGTTCCTGTTCAAGCTTCTGAATCTCGCCTCTTGGGCAGTATTCTCTAAGGAGAATTCTTTTCAGGTTTTCCCAACCCATGGATTTTGCCACCACCAGGGTTAGTGTCTGGACGTGGCCGTTCCACCACGTCAGGGCGCGTTCAGAGAAAGTAAAATCGGCAAACTTTACTTTGCTTTCTTCAGGGCATGCGCAGATTTCGAATACAACTTCCGTTCTCTCTATCCATTGAGATAGAGCCAATACTCCCTCAGTCCTGTAAAAGGGAATAGGTTTTCCGTTGGTGAAGTCTTTGTAAGTGCATACCCCTGAACGGCCTTGACCTTGGCCATTTGTAAAGCTGTTTGTTCCTCCTCCCGATCCGTTGTTGCTCATTTGAGCCATTGCTGTGGTTACAGCTGCGGTTACAGCAGTCTGGAACATAACGGCGTCCATAATTGGAGGAGGTGGTGGAGGTGGTGTTGAAGTTGAGTTTCTGCATGTCGATCTACGGGGAGGCATGTTCTGGTAGAGAAAATAAGAATGAATACTATAAGTTTCTAATGTTTGGACAATAGATTATTGTTTCAAGGCTGGCATAGAAATTTTTAGTTAACCCATAAGTTTCCGAGAGGTATTATAAAGAAGTACTTCATATTAATATATATATATTGGTCACACCCGTGGTGTGTTACATGTCTTGTTTGGAAATTTTGACCTACCTAAAGGTCTCCGACTATAGTTACAAAAGAAAATAAGCGAAAAGAAAAACTTTTATCCGAAATCCTATTTTATAACAAAATTGTTGGGGCTCGAACAAGCTCTACTTGCGGCGTTTGGAGCTAGATTCGGCATCCGACCGTTTGACTCCCATCAGTCGCCTCTCGAGATCTGCTTGTTGTTCCTTCATCTCTCTTATTTCTGCCAGAGCCGTTATGATTTGGTTCTGAAGTGTCCCCGTGTAGATTTGGGTATTCTCATGTAGTCCTTCCAAACGACGGATGTATGTGGCGTTACCTTGAGTAGCAGCATTGACCTCGCGAACTCTGGCTGCCTGCCTGTCCGTCTCGTAGTTCTGGGTAGCTATAACGTTCACAATAACAGGAAGTGCTCGATCAGCTGAGCCTCCCCCACTGACATTGTAAAAATCTCGGCACATGCCGAAGGGAGGGCGTACACCTTGCTGGTGGCTCCAGTAGTAGAGGTGACTTCCCCACATGGGAATGGGTCCCGGTTGATATGGTCTGATTTCGGGAGGATGAGGGATGGGAGTGTCGATTACTTCCGGCTCGGAGTCTGTTCCACTAGAAATTTCCTCGACCTCTTCGTCAACTTCGAATTCCTCTCCGACTTCGGATTCTTCTTCGATAATCCCTTCGGGTTCTTCCTCGGCCTCTTCTTCGATTTCCTCTGGGTCTTCCTCCGGGTCTTCTTCTATCCAACCGCCGTTGCCTTGGTTTGGGTAGTAGGGATCTCCTGGTAAATGGAATCCGGCCATTTGTCTGTACTAGGATAGAGGTATGAGAATTTTATAAGAAAAAAAAATTATATTTAACGACTTACTATTTATAATTATATTTTTACGGAGCACAAATATTTTATTGTACAACTATTTTTAACAATACTCCTATAGTATTTTAAATTGGCGAAATCTAAAATAATTTGTATTTGGTAAGTTTTTGGCTTGTTGTCTACTATGACCATTCCTCGACGTACGTTCGTCAAATCCAGGATAAATATAGTTGATCAGGCTATATTTATTCTCGACCTGATTACATACCCCGAGGCTCAATCATAGTGTCGTAACTTGCCTTAATACCTTTTAGAAAACTTGTTATGATATGAGATTAATGCATGCTAGTAAAAATGTATATCTTTAAAAGGAAGTATATTGTTCATGAAAACGTTTCGTCAGAGGGTTTTTGGTCCCCTTTGCATTTATAGTTTGTATATCTTATGTGGTTCGATATACTTAGTTCACTATAAACAATGCTCTGATACCAATCTGTCACACCCCCAAACCAGAATGGCGGAAACATTCGGGGGTGGATGACTTCACGTAGTATCACAACAATTGAATATTGTAAAGAAAGTAACACAACCATCATATATATAATAAAAATGTATATTGTTGCGTTATACATATTAGCAAAAGAATATTACAATATGATGATAAATGTTCAATAATAAAACATCCTTAGTGTTCCTCCTCCAAAAGCTGGTAGTTACCTGTATTACTGATTCCTTGAGAAATACAAGTGGTTTTGAAAAAGTGTCAACAATTAAGTTGGTGAGTTCATAAGTGTTTTTCATTGAAATGTATACCCTTTTTGGGTAGTAAATCGATGAACGAGGTTTTCAGAAAATCAAATTTTTTTCTATAAATGGTTTGAAAAGTTTCCAGATGTTGGTGTGCGTTAGTGTGTTCCACACATGAATAGTAATGATAACTTTGTGCCAAAATGATGTAGAAAACTGAATGCATATATGAATCTCGTAAATCAAACTTGTTTTTATACTTTTATGTGAGTTTTATAACCATACTATTGACACTGACGGCCTGTAACAACATTCTTCAGGTGTTGTAGTGTTATGACATTTGTCACCCCAGACCTGCCGGTCTAACTATAGCTAATAGTTTAGGTGCGGGGTTGTCAATCCCGTATAGATCTATACACAAGTATCACGCTCTCTCTCTCTCCAAGAGATTATGGTATATAATACAGGACTTGAAATGCATACATATGAGTACGTTGAAGTTTGAATGTGTCACATTACTTGGTATAAACAGATTTACGATGATAAAGACTTTACTTCATTTGAAAGTATTTCATTTGTCAAAATGTATATGTAAAATGTATGAATAACTTGTTAGCTATGCTCATTATAGCTTCTCAAAAGTATGTTTCCATTTAGTAAGAATAACTTGGTGATATAATAGCCCTCTAAACATAAAGATGTTTATAAAAACGATACTTTGATTTGTAATGTACTTGTATCCCCCCCCCCCTAAAACATGAAAAGAATTGAAAAGTAGGGGTATGAACTCACTCGTTAAGTTTGAAGAGAGAGGCTAGGGTTGAGCAGAACTTCGACCGCGGAAAGTTGCGTCTTCGAGCTCTCGGGAATTTCTGCTGCGTAGATCTTTCGTCGGGGCTCGGGTGCGGAAATCGAGGTTGTCGGGACAGCTTTTGGTGCTTGGAAGTATGGGAGATTGACTGAGGAATTGAGAAAGGTGTGTAAAAACTCGAAGCTCAACCTCTCTATTTATAGGCTGTAACTTCCTCGTACGCGGCGCGTACCTCCGAAGTACGCTGGGCGTACACAGTACGCGGGGCGTACCTCGGTTACGCGGGGCGTAATAATGCATCATGGCTTACGACTCGGGTCTATCTAAGCGTAGAGGGGGCAACCGATGGGACTCGACTCTGGGCCTAGTACGCGGGGCGTACTCCCAATTTATGCGGGGCGTAATTTTGGCTTCCGTCTTCTAAATTCTGTAACTTTCGCGTACGAGCTCTATTTTTCTTGTTCTTTATATCCACACGTAGGTGATATTATGCTCTACAACTTTCATTTAGACTCCGTCGGCTAGTTTTGACTTTATTTTTAATGATATAATTTTAATAGGCCGGGCCTCCTAAAGTCCGTTAAAAATTAATAGTTTCTTTATTCGACGTCGGTTTTCGTTTGTCTTTTTATAAATTTGCTCCTATTGTGGTGATCTTCAACTCTCATTTAGGTTGCGTTAGCTAATTAACACTCGATCTTCAATTCGAGTTTTTAGCCCTCTACTACTGTTACGAAACTTTGAAAATTCGTAACTTCTTCATACGAGGTCCAATTTGGGCGATCTTTTTATGCACGCTCACCTTTCAACGAGATCTACAACTTTTGTTTAGATACTTAAGGCTAAAATGCATTTTATTGACATTTTACTTTTTACGTCAAATAATGTTTTAACGGCGTGTCGTAAATATACGAGTGGTTATAATTTCTTCAATATAACCTAGTTTTGAGCGTTCTTTATGTTTTTGGAAACCTTGACACGTTATCTAATATTTGATGCATCCCAACTTAGATATTTGAACACTTTATTTTCAAGGTTAATTTAGTTGTATCCAAATAGTTTTTGTTATATTTGACATTTGAGAGTTACACTGCTTTGGAAAAATATAGGATTGTCACAAAAGAGTAGAAGTAAGTTCATAGAATGGTTACAAGTCGATTGCTATCCAACCTACGACAAGAATTGGAAGTGAACCCTGAGCTAAATTACCATAGTTCCATAACTTTACTAGAGTGGGTTTTAGATAGAATTCTAACGATAGTAGGATGAAAGTATTTGGACAAAGATTGACACAAAAATTAGCCGAGTGTCAATATCATTGATATTTAGGATGTAATAGGTTGGGAAAAAAATTAACATTGTAGTAGGTCTTACATCATATCCGGAGTAGAAAAGTTTTGTCATCATAAAGGCCTAACTAAAAGTACTTACGGTACTGGGGTAGATACACAGAAAAGTGATACATAGGGCATAGACATGAAAACGATTCCTTATAACATGGAGAGAAAGATAAAGCATTTCCAACTGGTGACGGTAATCCTTCTGGTGAACCGTTAGTTCAGCCAGTTGGCATTCCATATTGTGACAACCCGATTTTTTTTTACTTTAAAGACCCATTCAATCAACTCAACTGAGTGTCAAACTCATTAGTACTGAGTTCTAGCCCGGTTAAAGGTCATTCTAAGGAGTTTTGAGCCTAATACACTTAAGGAATAAGTGTTAGAAAGTACCTGCTAGAACCACAATGTAGCAAATCAAACCATAACCTCAACTAAATGAGTTCATGGCCACAAGACCATGAGTTTATGGCCGTAAACTCATGGGGTCGTAAACGCAATAGCATATATAAGGCATTTGGTCGTTTCTAGTCATTTCTCTCACTCCTTGGCCGATTTCTTCAAATCCTCTCAAGTATCATCAAGACTTTCTTCCTAGATCTTCAAAAGATGTAAGTATTCTTCCTAGATTTTTTGATACACCTCTTAATATAGTATCCTTACATAATTTCATGCATAGAAGTCACTTTTTTCTTAGATCTTCAAGTTTCACCAAGAACACCAAGAACACACACTAGTGTTCTTGGCCAATATCAACCGTTTCAAGCTTCTAGATCGTAAGTGCTCTTCCCTATACTTCATATCCAGTTAGGACTCATGCTTAGAGACTTGAAACACACATTTTCCCCAAGAACAACATGAGTTTACGACCCAAGATCTTCCTTGGTCGTAAACTCAATGTTAGGGCATGTTTGAGCCCTAAACCCTATAAATTGCAAAACTAGTGACCCAAAACCTTTCTTTGATGATTGTAAGACCTTAAACTACCCTTAAATTCACAATGACCATGAGTTTACAGCTGTAAACTCCTTTGGGCCGTAAACTCATAAAAAGCCTCAATGAAGGTGGTCTTTCTCATCCTAGTGTAGCACAAAAGTCCCTAAAGCTTCCCTATCCTTAAAACTTGCACTTATACATGACCTACCATGAGTTTACGGCCGTAAACTCCTTTGGGTCATAAACCCATGGTAGTAAACTCATTTTAGTGCCATTTCACATTCCTTGTTGAATCACATGTGATTCCAACACTTGGTCAAAGTGTTTCCTAGTCCCGGAAGGTGTTTCCTTTCATATAGTTGTTTATAAAAACTATATCCATGCCAATATGTGTCATTATATGTCATTTAGGACCTATTGTGTCTCGGGACTTCATTCGTGGAACTTCTCATCCTTACACGCATACCCGTTTGAATCACCCACATCAGGTGAGTTCATACCCCGTAATGAATCTTTTAACTGTTTTAAATGTTTTTAAGGGGGGGGGGGATACAAGTTGAACACAATGATAATTTTGTAATTGTTTATTATAAACATCTTTCAATATGTTACTTACGCTTTCTATAAGTGGTCAAAACAATTCAAAAGCTATTTTACAGTTATGTTGCTTTATAGTTTAACAAAACTCCGTTTTTAAAGTACAAGCATAACTTAGTAGTAAAAAGAGTTTCTTTAATAACAGTTCAAGCAGGATACTAGTAAACTATAATGGGTATAGTTTAGAGGTTCAGTTCATACTAGATACAATACACGATAACAAAAAGAACATACTAAGATACTATAACAAGAGAAGATACTAAGATACTACAACAGAACGAACATACTAAGATGCTATAGCATGGAACACTTACAGAATCTAACTATACCAATGAATGACTAACACATTGTTCTAAACAAAAGGTGATAGTTATATTAGGTATACATGATCATATAATTTTAATGTGGATGTTCACGGCTTGCAATTGTTTGCAGAGGTCGCGTTTGGGTCCCATAATCTTTTGACAGGGAGAGCGTTTAGTATGGTATCTAGCCATCACATTATACCTTAATAATCCATTTTAAGGCAATTAGTACAACAGTAGTTACTGTACATACAATACAACAATACTTACACTTTACAAACGAAAAAAACCTAACAGTCGGGTCTAGTACATTCAGTAGAAAAGGACACTAAAGCTAACCTTATGATTCCTTAATGCATACATCAAGAGATATATATAAATAGGATCCGACAGGTAATAAGATGTGTGCTTTGCGCTTTATTTCCTGTTCCCTGTTTGGTTGTGGGCTTAGAGCAGATTCACCCAGCCTATTATCTATTTGATCTTAGTTATATATATGTTTCATATACATTAAATCATCATAAGGGGTACCAGGTATAGGTCAAGTCATAGGACACTAATTTAATGCACAGTTTTCTAGTACTAATCATACTTTTCAAATAGAACTTTTGGTACTCAAAGCTAGAAACTCACAAGTAAAAGGGTTTAATCCATTTTATTAAACCAAAGTAGACTTAAAGGACTTTAGGTGATTGACTCTATAATACCTTAGTTTATACATCATGGTTATATATCATTAATACCCAACAGGTAGTTAGATGTGTGTTTTCTGCCTTATTTCCTGTTCCTTGTTCGGTTGTGGGCTTAGGGCAGATTCACCCAATTAACTATCTATTCAATATTAGATTATATATAGCCAGTATAAACTAAGTGATTATAGAAGAAGTCACTGTGGTCACGATTTTATTATAAGAAATAAGGGTTTTCTTGAAGGATCTATTCATTAAATATAAAGGAACTATTACAATTAACTCCATGAGTAACAAGTGAATACACCAGGGTTATATACAATGAGGACCTAACAAAAATTGGGATGTGTGCTATCCGCCTTACCTCCTTTTCCTTGTTTGGTTGTGGACTTAGGGCATATGCGCACAATCAATTGTTTGTTTACTTTGAGTTTATATAACTTGTATCTACTTACTACTCATAGAAGGGATTGTAGGATCATTTTTACGTATCTTTCATCAAAATAGGAAATATAGGATTTTCTAGGGGAACACGCGAACTTTTCTAAAATCAGAACTTATAACTTACTACATTTTTCAACAACATTCTACACCTTACACACATCACTAAAATCTTATGAACTCACCAGCTTAATTGCTGATAAACTCTTTCAAATAACTTGTATTCTCAGGAAACTAGTAGACGGGTACTCACTCTGGGAATTTAGAAGATGGAGCAGTTTAGCTTCAAGTCTTGTTTTGTTATTTGCTTATGTACTCTATGTTTTGTGAACACATACCTTGTAAACAATTTCTTAATAATGAAGTGGTTGTTGATTACTTGCTTACTATGATACATGTCCTGTGATACTAAACATGACGTCCTCCACCCCCGAACATTTCCGCCGTTCCGGTTTTAGGGTGTGACAGATTGGTATCAGAGCATTGTTTATAGTGAACTAAGTATATCAACCAATAAAAGATATACAACGATAAATGCAATGGGGCTTAAGTGCTCTGGATAATGATATATTTTAAGAGTATAACGCTAAGTTATAAAAATATACCTACTTGCTTATACATGTATATACTAGAACAAGTATCACGAGGAGAACATAACTAAAGTATTTAAAGGTTGAACACTGTCATCAAACCTGAACAGTTATGTAATCATAGCTAGTGGAATAGGCAAACTTTTCTAAAATCAAAACTTATAACTTACTATATTTCAACTGCATTTTTCAACAACATTCTACAACTTACATACATCACTAAAATCTTATGAACTCACCAGCTTAATTGCTGATAAACTCTTTCAAATAACTTGTATTCTCAGGCCGTAAACTCCCTTTTATGGTGCAAAGTTGCCCTAATACCCTTCCTTATGCTTAGAACTTGGATTAGAACCCTCTAGCAAGAACTAGGGACATTAAACTTCAAGTTAGTGCATCATACCATGAGTTTACGACCGTAAACTCATGGAGAAATGGTCCCCATGCCGTAAACTCATGTTAAGGTCAATTCTTGGACCTTAAACTCACATAGCGTCTTGTCTAACCTTGGAACACTTAACCAATTAAGACATCATACCTTTAAGCCTCTAAATAAGACCCTTTAGAGAGTTTACGGCCAGGGGTAAACTCCCATGGGTCGTAAACTCCATTAAGTGTGGTCCTTAGGCCATAAACTCAATAGGAATGCTTTACACTCCTTTGTTACAACCCAATGGCCTCCTAACACTTTGACCAAAGTGTTTTCCACACATTAGGGTGTTTATACATGTCTAATTAGTGTTATAATCCTTAACTGTATACATATATGTCTTTATATTTTATTAGGATCATTGTGTCTATTCAAGTCTTCACTTGACACCTAGCACTTGTCCGACACTTCCGTACAATCCACTCACTACATGTGAGTTCACACCTTAATTAACATTTTAAATGTTTTTAAATGCTTTTATGAGGGGGGGGGGGGGATACAAGTTGAATCATACTAGTTATTATATCAATCATATGTGATTAATAACTAGTACACAAATGGATTTTACTACGCTTTTAGCTGTTTTACCAAACATATTACTTCAAATGACTTTCTCAAATGTTTTCAGATGTTAAACTCTTTATCAAACTGTTTTACATACTGTATGTTTCTTTTCAAACTCTGTTACAACTGTGTTTCAAACAAAGGTTTTCATGTATTTCAAACTGTCTTTTAGACGAAAGATTTCTTATACTTTAAACTATTTATATCAATTAAACTGCTTTTAAACCGTTTTAGGGTTTGACATCAAGTCATCAATTCTTATTATTAAATAGTTCATATGTTTTACAAAACTTCTTTTAAACTTTTATATTGTCAATGCATTCCTATATATGTATAGTTATATAAGAAATGTTTAAAGGACTTAGGATTGCTAGCTCGCTTTAATTCCTTTTCCTTGTTTGGATGTGGCCTTAGGGTATTGGTTATTCGTTCGAATGTCGTCTAAATATTAGTTATATATTATGTATACATATATAGAAATAAAAGTTCTATCAGTCAATTCAGTACCTTTGAGTAGCAAAGGCTTACTTTCAGTTATACACGTATATTACTAGTAACTATAATAGGTATAGTTAGGAATACTAATTTATATTCCTAGTATAATAAATCACACTAAGAGTTAGTTCATACACGAGTCAATGCATACTATAAACAATACATACACTACACTAATACATACACTACACCAATAAATACACTACACTAATACATACACTACACTAATACATACACTACACTAATACATACCGTAGGAAGAGACACTAATACATACTATAGGATGAGACACTAATACATACTGCACACAGAGATACTATTACATAGATACTATTTCATAGATACTATTACATACGATACGTGACTGACCATCCTACACTTGGTTGCTCGCAACAGAAGGTGTGCTCATCTATGGATGTTCTCGGTTGTACTATTCGGTGAGTTACCATGCCGTATTTATCCTATAAATATAGATACATTCATAAGGATTATACAATTTTCCTTATTACCTTTACTTTATGACACATTCACATAAACGATGAGGTAGGTTATATTTTGATATAAATATATTATTTTCCTTATTACCTTTATTTTTTGACACATTCACATAAACGAAGAGGTAGACTATATTCTTATAATAATAGTTATACAGGGGAAAAACCGTCATTTTTACAATGATGCATACTTACAAAAAGTCGGGTCTTGATAGAAAGACGACTTTTTATACTAGTAGGAAATATGAGATTTTCTAGGGTTTTTCATACTTATACACATCTTTTTTCTCAAACTATAACAGGTCTTTCATTACAAGTTTTTACAAATCAATGACACTAACATACTTATGAATTCACCAGCTTTTAGCTGATAAACTCTTTCAAAATAATTTGTATTCTCAGGTCATCAGTAGACAGGTACGACGACCAGGTTTTGTGAAGACAGAGCAGTCAAGACTCGTCTTTTATCATGATTATTCATTATGTTGTTTTATTCTATAAAAAACAAACTTGTATTTAAAATTATACTATTAATACAATGGATGATCTTGTTGTTTTGTTTACTAGTTTGCATTGTTGTGATACTTTAAATGACGTCCTCCGCCCCAGAACGTTTCCGCCGTTCTTGGTTTTGGGGTGTGATAGATTGGTATCAGAGCTTTGTTTATAGTGAATTGAGTATATCAACCCATAAAATATATACTAACTATAAATACAATGGGATTAAAACACTCAGACCAAGAGTTTATACTTTTAAATAACAAAATATTTAACTAAGTATACATGCCTGCATTCATACTAAAATCGGTGTCACAATGACAAGAACAAAAGTATTACGATTGTTGAATATCACAAGCAAGCTCGGGGATGTATGGTCAGTCCCAGGAGTGGCATAGCTTGATCAACTATGCTGGTCCGGGGAGTGATTAGCATATGCCCAAGAATGGTTGTGATATGGCAACAAGTCTAAAAACTTACCAACACTACCACAATGAAGACATTAGGAGTATTTTGTATTACTTTAATTACTTAGTTGAAAACTAAAAAGATCTTCATTAGTAGGTCAACAGTTGCTAAGTGGATACACTAAGGTTATATGTAACAAGGATGACATAGACTTAAAATTCGTGAATTTTTTCTTTACTCCTGTTCCTTGTGAATTTGGAGTTAAGGTCACTTATTCGAAGGCCTATTCTGTTTTGATTACATATAACTGGTATGAAATTTACAAATAGTGATGTAACTAATGAAGATTATCTAATAATTATCCATTTAGTTCGTCTAATAATTATTTCCTTACCCCAAATTCACACGTAGATAACATTGCTGGACTCCATCCCGACTGCAACCCGTACCTTCCAAACGAAGGCAATGATGGATGGTTTGAAAAAGATCCAGAAGATGATCATCCAATCCCTATGGATGATCACCATGCTGAAGGCTTTTCGGATGGTGCTAACTCTGAGCCCGAGGTTGAGAACCTACCCCCGGTAGCTCCCATTCCAATTCCTAACCCTCGTCCGACTTTTCATGGCCCTACGCCTCATTGGGTAGAGTGCTTGGAAACATGGAGTGAAGAGCAAGATCAAACTATGCCGTTTAATGAAGACCAAAGATTCTACAACTTAAGCGAAGAGGTCTCAGCATACAGAGTTCTACCAATCCTGGTCTGTAGAGTTGCCCGAAACGAAATGCAGGGCAGGACGACTCTCCATCGTATCGCAGAAGTTGATGCCAATGCCAGAATGCATACCCTCCACACCTTGAAAATTCTCGTGAGAGATCTAAAAGAGACCAAGAGACCCTGCTGCAAGCACTAGCTGAAACACGAGCCGAAGTCATAGAGCTCCGAGTACGCCAGAGGGTGTACGAAAGACACATGCTTGATATGGAGCGTCAACTGGATGAACTAAGGGTTCACCAAAGGGATGACCGTCACCAATAGGAGATGCTTTAGCTTTCCTTCCTAGTTAGAAGGAATCGTTCTCCTGTCTATGTCTATGTCTATGTCCTATGTTAGGGTGCAAAGTCATGCTTGGATGTATTGTTTTAGGCTTTCCTCTTTGTATGTGTAAATGGGTTGAGTCTTTTCCTATAAAAAGGAAGTGAGTGAATCCCATTATGTAAGAATGTAAGAGTCCATTTTGGAGTGTTAGACTTGAGAGAGAATTTGTATACAAGACCCATTTGTATAATCTTTCTAGATCTAATAAGAGCTTACAAAGATTTATTTACTCCTTGTGTTCTTGAATTTGTATGATGAATCACTAGATCTTTCTAATTCCGCACATGCCATCATAATCAACACCACTACAATTGGTATCAGAGCTTGGTTTTCACGATCAACATGATTTTTGAAGAATGATTCTTGGTTTGGCGACTTTTGTTGCAATTTGAGTAATTTTGGTGAGTCTCTCTCTATGATCTCTCGTAATAATTGAATTCATGCTTTGCGTTTATAATTTTTGATCGTTTTGTCTTGGATTGGATCGAGTTTGTTTCAAACCTAATTGGAGATCCAATCTATTTTCTTTATAGATCAATTTCTAACCAAAATCAATATCAAATTCATATTCTAATTCTTAATCTCAAAATCGATATCTGATCATTGTTCATTATTCATTGTTCAAATGTCAAAGCCCATTCAAAAATCAAATTACTGTTCATGATCTTGGTTTGAAGCCCAAGTGATCATAATCAGATACTGTTTATCAGTTGTAAGCCCATACGTTTTTCTTTTGTGATCCTAATCTTTAAGTCTTTTTCACTGTTCGTCTTCATCACACTATGCTTAAAAGACTTGTACTATTCAGCGTTCTTGAATGTTAATATGAATATGATTTCTTCGTGTCTTCTTAGCGATTGTTGATTATAAAATCTGTTTTGTGAATCGATTCTATCTGGTTTGTATAAACTCAAAATCGATTTTAAGCAAGTAATCAATAATCCGATGAAGAACAGTCAATCTAAAAAGTCAAAATCGACTATTATTTGTGTCTAAAATCGAATGAAACAAATGGTTTTGTAATCAATTTCGATCTTTGAAATTGATTCTTGGAGTTGTATTTGATTCACAGTTCTTTTAAACGATTTCAATTTTTGACAAATGCTTGAGTTCAGCGCTTGAAATCAAAATCAGTTTCTTTTTCCGATTCTTTAAATTGTGTCTGATATTGATCGAAACAATTAAGTTTTCAAATTGATTTTGATTTTGGAAAACATCTTTAGAATCGATACTTGTTGATTCGTTTTGGAGATAGCACATGAGATCGTATTTGGATTTCGATCTGTGACACAGTTGAGTTCAAATTCAAAAGTCAAAATTGATTTGATAATAGTCAAAAGCGGTTTGAGTGAATCGATTAAGAATGTTGGGAATCGATGATTCAGAGTCGATATTTGTTGTTGATGATTTGGCTTGGAATGATACTCAAATGTGAATCGCACTTGAAAGGCTAAAATCGACTTGATTTAGGAGTCGAATGATTTTGTGAAGGTCGAATTAACTTGGAAAGTGTTCGCGTCTGGAAAGGGTCACTGTTCGTGTGTTTGTGATTTTGATTTTGGAATTGGGGAGTAATGTTCGCATGATTGAAGTGCCGATGTTTGCAAGTTCGATTGTTGGTTGGTTGTGGAACGAAGTGCGAAGATGTTACAGGAAAATGAAAATTTTGATTGTTTGGTTTAAAGACGATTTTGATTTCGCATGGTTGAAGAACTGTACAGTAGTGTTATTAAGTTCGCATTTGGTGAATCAGTTTAAAGATCAAAACATGAGTTCGCATCTGTGGATTGATCATGTTGTTCACTTGATTTCGCATATTAATTTTGGTTCGCAAATTGGAATTTCGTTATGGGTTGGAGATATTCGCATTTGAGTCTCAATAAATTTCGCATATTTGGATAAATTGGGTGAAAGATGCGAAGGGTGTAGGAATGAAAATGCGAAGCATTCCCTGTTAATCGTTCAATGAAGAAGAAAACAAATATGTTCGCATTTGGTCCCTAATTTTTTCACGAAATAACACAATTGGTCCAACTTCGCAAATGAGGTCATAAAATGATGAAATTGCAGAATTTTCAAATCTGGTCCCTGCAGTTTGTGCGAATTTACACAATTTACCTAGTTTCGCAAATGAGAGTGTGTTTCGCATATTTGACTGTTTTTGGCGCAAGGGGTCCCTACAAGTTTCAGAAAGTGACAATTTCTACCCAGATTTTGAAAAATCTTGCAACTTTCACCCAAAAAGTCAAAAAACTTCATAAATTGGAAATTTTTTGTGGCTTTTTCGTGATTGTTTTTTCGTGCAAGATTTTTGGTGATTCATTTTTGGTACACATCAAGGGGGAGTATCGTGAAGTTTATTCCTCGGGCGCTTCTCATCCTTAGTGGGTTTTATAATCATTTTTTGATTATAAAAAGGGGGAGAATGATGGGTATTCGAAGCTTCTCGGGTTTGTCGAATATTCATTTGCAGATTTGAAGACCGGTGTTACTTTGAGGGGAGTTTGGTCTTGATCGTGCTAGCTCGTTGGAGATTAAAGCCGGACATCCAATCCTAACTTTGAGGGAGAGAATGTTAGGGTGCAAAGTCATGCTTGGATGTATTGTTTTAGGCTTTCCTCTTTGTATGTGTAAATGGGTTGAGTCTTTTCCTATAAATAGGAAGTGAGTGACTCCTATTATGTAAGAATGTAAGAGTCCATTTTGGAGTGTTAGACTACAGAGAGAATTTGTATACAAGACCCATTTGTATAATCTTTCTAGATCTAATAAGAGCTTACAAAGATTTATTTACTCCTTGTGTTCTTGAATTTGTATGATGAATCACTAGAGCTTTCTAATTCCACACATGCCATCATAATCAACACCACTACACTTTTTTATGTAACTACTCAAGTACCGTAAGTTCTTTTATTTAGGCCTTTATGCTGTCAAAACTTTTTCTACTCCGGGTATGATGTAAGACCTACTACAAGGTCAATTTTTCAAAACTTATTACATCATAAATATCAATGATGTTGACATTTGGCTAATTAATGTGTCACTCTTTGTTCAAATACTTTCATCATACTATCGTTGGAGTCTATCTGCAACTCACTCTAGTCAAGTTATTAGGCTATGGTAATTTAACTCAGGGATCACTTCCAATTCTTGTTGATGGTTGGATAACAATCACCTTGTAACCATTCTATGATCTTACTTCTACCCTTTACTAGGACTACATCATATGGATGTAGGTCAAACCCTCGAGAACTTACTTCTACTCAGTACATGAATGACCGGAATACATCTAGGTTCAACCATAACCGCTCACGCACACATTTTCTTATCGTGTAACAGAATCATGCCGTCGAAGAAAAGTAATCAACCCATCAACAAAACACCAAATCTTCAGATTGATGCAGCTACCTTTCAAGTTGCAGTCTCAGCTGCCGTGATAGCTGTCATGACTCACCTAAATGCTAACAATGCAAATGTTAGCGGGTTGGTTATCAATAAATCCAATCAAAGTAACAACCAAGTACATCAACGAGTATCACACTACCCCGACACCTCGAGTCTTAAACCCAAGAGTAATAAACGAAAATTCTGGGATAGATTTAAGGGAAAATCACCCCAAGGGACGAACAAACGACAACAACCGGTGGCAACCTTCACGACCACGACATCTGTAACACCTACTACTATCCCTACTAGTATCCCGGTTATCCCTAACCCAGCCAGGCAGTAAGCTGGAAACCTACCGAAGTGCAAAAAGTGCAGCTTCCAGCATCTAGGTAGTTGTCGTCTATTACCTTGCAAGGACTTCTATAAGAATGGGCACAATACCCGATTTTGCAGGACCCGGATCCAACACATTACTTCGACCACCAATGTCGAAATTTCTCCACTACTCGAAAAAAGGCCTTTTACGACGCGCAAAATACGACGCTCATTGATCTATGTTACGCAAGAGAGAGTGACATTAGAAAAATGTCATCTCTTCAAAAAATTTAAGTATATATGTCGCTTTTTATTGAGCGCCCTTAGAGTTAGTGTCTAATGTAAAAAACTTAAAAACACGGAGGGCACTTAATGTAAAATGTGCGCCGTCTCAAAATGTCGCATTATAATTTTAGTGAAAGGCGTGCATCTCTTCACAAAAATCGAGGTTACTAAAAAAATATCTAACACTCACTATTCATCAGTCACTTCACTCTCTACGATTCTATCGACTCTGAGACCTCGACTCGCCTCCCCTTGCAGACAACGTCTCCTCCTCCGATCGTTAGGTTACTTCTCTGGCTGATTTCGCCTCGCCGACGACCGTGGGCTCAACTGACATCATTGGAAATTGCTCAAATTTACGTGCCCTAGGTCCGATTAAGGTGTTCCTGTTGAACCGATTTAGGCCAAGTGAACTTCCCGGTTGGCCAGAGAATGCTGTAACAGAAGAGAAAGAGCAGAAGAAAGTCGACATAAGGGGAAGAAGCGCCTGGTAGCCATGAATCTGATGCTAAGTTGAACACATTCAAGGGTTTCTCACCTACTGAAGCTTCTCAAGTCGAACACAAGGTAAAATCTCAAGCTTCTCAAGTTATATGTAATGTTTTTATCCCTTTCTTCCATCTTGCGAACATTTTCTCTGCTTTTTATCCCAAACTTTCACCTTGTCCTCAAGGTGAAGAAAGGATTGGCTAACCGTGTATATATAATGACAGTTGCCTAAGAAAAGAGTCGAAAAATCCCTCAAAATACTCTTAATCAAACTCCCCTGTGAGATGTTTCTCTTCAGGTTCTTCGAACCCTGGTCTGGTAGAATGTAATTTTTTATGTTTTCTGATTGTACTTATGAAATTATGAAATCATGTGGTATCTTTCATTTCGATTGGGGGTATGTATGGACGATTTGTAATAGGGATTGAGATTATGAAATCATGGTTGAAGCATTCATTAAACCCTAAATGTAGATGTCTGAGTCTAGATTTATTTTTGAACTGTTGAGAAATTCTGCAAGGACACTTGATCTTCTCAAGAACATAGAAAAAAGTTCTAAGTTGTTTCACTTAATTAGTCAAAAAGCATCTTATTCTGGAACCAAAAGACTTGTTAGAGCATATTAAACATTGAAAGTGTATGTATTTATGAAATCAGCCATTGATTCATTTTGCATTTTGATCATCACACAACCTCTTTGATAGAAACCAAAATCCAATAACAGATAAATGAAACTCAAATATGAGATATATAGATCTAGGAAGCTATTTGATTACTAAATGGAAATAAGAACAAATCAGAAAGGAAATCCAAATGATTATCCTCCTGCCCTAATCAGAAAAGTTCTCTCAAGAGAAACTTCCTGCCCAAGCTAAAGCCGATACTCAAAGTTTTACAAAATACTAAATGATTCAATACTCTTAAGAATTAAAAATCTATAAAAAGCTTGCCTATTTGTTTAAAGCATCCAAAGTCTTCATTGAGGTCATTACCAGCAGTGATTCCAGTCTTTCCAAACCTCGAAACTCCAAATTCCATTCCAATTGTTTCAAAGAACTTTCTTTTCTCACATGAAAGATAAGCAAGATCACCAAAATCCAACCGAATTTCCCTTGCTTTATACCTATACAAATAAATACATCAATTAACATATTAATTATTATCATTAAAGTTTAAACCTTTTGTATCATAAAATAGAAAAAGACAATAATACCCTAGATCATTTAGTGCTAGAAGAACAACACAGAAGTTAGGAACACCACTCTTCATCACTTAGGAAAAAAAATTATCTGATAAGTGTTTGCTGACATGCAACCTACGTGGCATGTCCTTGGCAAATTATTAAAAGGTTAAGGTCATATAATAACTCACGTATTTGTAGTTTCTTACATATATTTTTTAGTTAAAATACTTCAGGCCTCAAGTATTTTATGCAAAAAAAAAATAATCCCTATCAATTTTCATCACATACAAAAAATTTCAGGAGTGAAAATGTAACACCCAACGCACAAAGACCAGATTACCCTTTGCCTAATGCCTACCTTCAGCATTTTGTTTTGTTTCAATAACAGTGCTACGTAGGGATGTTTCTGCATAAGAGCAAAACAGAAAGCACACAATATTACAATTCGGTCCCTCCACTTTTCCCTTGTTTTCAAAGAAGATCCATTCTTTATCACATTCTCTATCAATACCACTATCTTGAAGTAGAGGCTTGTAAATAATGATATACTCATCAGACTTATCATATTCAATTTTCAAATAGGTGCATAATTTGCAAAAAAAAGACAAACAAAAAACTGCTGGCTAAAGAAAATTCTAATTTTATTGCAACAAATCTTCTGGCTACAAACAAACAAAACATTCATCTCATCTTGTTAAAAATAAAGTCGATTATTTGCCTTAATACAAAGCCGATTAATAATTGTTCATGTTTGTATATCAATAACAACTCTATATCAGATGTACCAGAATCTTTCTTTCATCCCAATTTGACCGAATGGGTTGACCACCAAAGACACAAAAACAGATAACTCACCTGCATGCCCCAAAATGCCACCCAAACAACAACAAATAACTAACTAATCACCACCATCATTCCCCGCCAGCTTTCTTCTCTGTTGATGCTTAGCCACCTTATAATCAACCGCTTCACGAAACAGAAGTGGATCAAGCACACAATTTTCACTTCCATAAATAGCAGCTTGTACACTTGCCATAAGCTTTGCAACCTCTCTTCCTAAAAATCCATCTATTTTTGCAGCAGCTTCCCTCAGTATATCATCAGTCAAACCTTTGATCTCTATCTTCTGCTGTTCTTTCTGAAAGAATTTTGAAAAGAATCCTGGTTTTCTTGCACCAGCTTTTGTAATGTACTTGTCTAGGTATAGTTTCAAAAGCTTGAATTTTTGCATTCCCAGACATACCTTTCATCACTCTTGAGAGCATAGGCAACCAGCTAGTTGATTGTACTAAGATATAACACCAATAAACATCAACCACTAGACAATTCAATTCAACAGTGGAACAGGGAACCAAAATAACATTGTGATCCGGAGGTTTAGGAGGTATTAATTCCCCTAAAGCATACAAACCTCCGTATGAAGAATGAACTAACTCTATCTGTTTTCCCAATCGGACTCCGAAGCTGTACAAGGCTTCATTTGTTAAGCCTCCTATTAGCCCCTTAGATGGATCATTGACTCCTTGCGTGGAGATATCTGATGTTGATTTAACTTCACTGACAAACACCCATGTACCAATATCAGTAGAGAAGAGTAGTTTCATCTTACACCTGGGCTTATCAAGGTAGACCGAGTTATAAATAGATGGCAAGGAGATTGCAGGTACAATCAATCCTCCTGAATTGGAGTATTTTGCTTGCATATGGGTCGATGAAAACAAAAAGCACACAATATGACAATTCGGTCCCTCCACTTTTCCCTTGTTTTCAAAGAAGATCCATTCTTTTGGCTAATGGCTACTTCCAAACATACATACATACATAATACATAGCCACACACATGTTCAATTCTTTTGGTCTCTCACACCTTTCTAAAACCAAAATATATACACCAACTTATCTTACTATCTTGTTTTATGAATATTAGAATATAAACCACTTTACAATGTTTATTTACAGCCAAGGGTCAGATTCAAAAACTACATTAAAACATGGGTTCTTAAATAATTATAATTTGTATAAACATGAGCATGCCTAATAAGGCAAGCCTATCTTCAACTTCTTTTCTCTACACCTGTATCAAACCACTGCCATCTGTAACATGAAGCTTCTCATTTAACATTGTCTTGTATTCATCATCTGTAACTTGAAGCTTCTCATTAAACATTGATAGTGTATGTATTTATGCTTCTAACTATTTTTGCTTGTCGGACTATTGGAAAGAGGATTAAAAGTGCATTGATCTGGGTGGTAACTACAGCAGTATGTGGCTTGGTGCTGTGCATCTTATATGGTTAGTATCTCCTCCACTTATTAATTTATTCCTACAAGAAACATTTTCACTTATGATCAAATGCACTTAGGAGTAGAACCTACTTTTAGTCATTTAGAAGGTTGATGTCCCTGGTTTCCCATGCAAGTAGGTATGATGGGCATTGCCAAAAAAATTAGCTTACATGGCAAAAATTACTATTGTAGCCTTGCATTTTGTATACTTATAATAGGATTGATGAATGAGATGTTTCTAGGCTTTGACATAATCTGACTGTGGTTAGTTTCATGGTCACACTAAAGCATAAATGGGCATGATTTCTGAGTTGACAACATTGCTTGCTTTATGAAAACGTGATTTTTAGTTACTTTAATGAAGTCTTTTCAAGAGACTTACAACATTCGAGTTTTAGAAAGCTCTTAGGCGAACCTTTCTTCACACATATTTTGCTAAATGCTAATGTTCGTTAATTTTTTTTCATAATTGTGCATTGCAATATGCATATAGTTACAATGAGTTACAATTTTTTTGCTACTTGTTGCAGGCTCAAAGGGTGATAAAGCAACAGTTTCTGCTATAAATTACACTGATATTCCACATACTCAGGTAAGAAAAGGTATTTATTTTTAATCTATCTATTTTTTAGGGTACATAAGTTTTTTATTTTTCATTTTCTAATATAGATTCTATTATATTATTTTGATTAAAAATTCATTTTTATGAATATTCGTTTAAAATATCCAAGCCTTTTTAACTTAACATTAAAAACAATCAAAAGCCTAACATATATTGTACATACTCTACAAGCAATACATATAACATATAGCTCAACAGAATGAGATTAAAAAGAATGTCATCCAAAAAGCTTCTTGCTACTCTACAAACAATACATATAACACCTGCACCTCTTCTTTTCTAACAGATCCATCATGTTCACCCTTTAACAGGATTCATACAAATCAATTCAATCATATTATAACAAAAACAATAATTAATCTATAACTAAAGTTATTACAGATAATAAAAACAACCTTGAGAAACAGAGAGTTTACCTGTGACTGTGAGTTACCTTGATTAGGTTGTAATTGTGCTCCTTTTCTAACACATCTTTTATAGATCTTAGGTACTCACCCTTTCACAGGATTCTTACAAATCAATTCAATCATCTTTAAATAATAATAGAATGATAATTAATCGACGTGTGATGAAAATTTTACTAACCACAATCTGCCACATTAAATCAGGAATGGAAACAAGTAGAAACATCAACTCATTAACCAACAAAGACAGAAGAGAAAGAAAGAAAGAAAAAAACAACAAAGAACAGCCATACCTATAGGAAGTTCTTATGTAATATTAATCACAATTAACATCAAACATAAATATTTATACATTTTTAGAATGTAACTGTCAACTGACAGTTAATACCTAATTTTAAACAGATTGACCACTCAAGGGTAAAAAGGTCAAACCCATAAATTATGAAATAACGGGTTTGCAGGTGGTTTTGTGTTGGACACTTGTTTAGCCCATTTCTAACTTTCAAATTTCTGCAAAAGATCATATTCAAAATTTTAAAAGTATTTCTAATTTTCAAATTTCTGTAAAAGTTCATAAAATTTTATAACAAACACATAAAAATATTCAAACAAGCTGAAAAAGTAACTGGATGCTGAAAAAGTAATTGATAACCTATACAGTTTTGGTCCCTGCTTCAGTTTTGTCACTGTACAGTTTTGGCCCCTGTACAATTTTTTTGTCCCTGTATAGTTTTGGCCCTGTACAGTTTTGTTTTTGCATAGTTTTTGTCCCTAAACATGCGTAATCATTATTGCTTTAAATGGTAAATAATTATGTAGGTTGGCAACAAATGTTTAATGGATAAATCATGGGTTTCCTCTAGTTGATTATCAAATGCATATGATGAAGGTGTGAATGCTTTTCTAGAGTTTGCACAAACTAATAATCCAAAGTTAGATGTTATTCCATGCCCTTGTGTAAATTGCACCAATTTGTGTCACCACTCAATTGACAATGTCCGTTATCATTTGTTTGCCCACGACTTCGATGAGAATTATAAGATTTGGTCTTTCCATGGAGAAAAACAACTCAATAGTGATTCTAGATGCCCTAACAATTCCATTCCTCCTGATGCTATTTATACAAAGGATATGCTTCATGATGCCTTCAAATACGTAGACGATGAACCTGATTTGTTGAAAACACTTCTTGAAGAGTGTGATAAGCCACTTTATGTAGGGTCAAAGTATAATGCACTTAGTGGATTATTGAAATTCCAACATTTGAAGGGTCAATTTAGATGGTCTGATGCTAGTTTTGATGCTTTGTTGTCTGTCCTAAAAGATATCTTACCATCAAACAATACCATCCCTAGCTCGATATATGAGTCCAAGAAGTTGCTAAAAGGAGTAGGTCTACAATATGAGAAGATTCATGCATGTGAAAATGATTGTGTTCTATTCTGGAAAGAACATAAAGATGCTTCTCAATGTCCAACTTGTGGCACTTCTCGATGGAAGAAGAATTCCAAAAACGTACCTTCAAAAGTTTTGTGGTATTTTCCTATCATCCCTAGATTTAGAAGAATGTTTTCAATACCACAAATTTCTCATGACTTAACTTGGCATGCACAAGGTCGGGTCAATAGTGGGAAGCTTACTCATCCTCGCGATACCCCTTCTTGGAAGCTTGTTGATAACACGTGGAAAGAATTCGGACAGGAAAAACGAAATCTTAGATTAGCCTTGTCTGCTGATGGTATCAATCCACACAAGTCATTAAGTTCCAAGCATAGTTGTTAGCCGGTTATCCTAATAACATATAATCTACCCCCTTATTTGTGTATGTCAAGAAAATTCATGATGTTGACTCTGTTGATATCCGGGCCAAACCAACCTGGTAACAATATTGATGTCTACTTGGCACCATTGATAGAAGATCTAAAGCTCTTGTGGGAAACTGGCGTTGAGACTTTTGATTCTCATAAGAAAGAATACTTCAATTTAAGAGCAATATTACTTTGGACTATAAGTGATTTTCCCGCGTATGGTAATCTTTCGGGGTGTGTTACCAAAGGTTATTATGCCGTCCAATATGTTCAAAGAATACTTGTTCACAATGGTTGCCCAAGTCCAAAAAAGTATGCTTCCTTGGGCATAGAAGATTCCTACCACTTTAACATCCTTTTCGCAAAAGAAAAAAACATTTCAACAATCAACAGGAGCATGATTTTATGCCACAACCATCATCAGGTGAAGAGATTTATGACTATCTGGCGGGATTTGAGACTACATGGGGTAAGAAGATAAAGCCAAAGAAGGTAGTATCAAAGAAGGTAGGATCAAAGAAGATAAAGTTAAAGAAGATAAAGTCAAGGAAAGGGAGTGTCAAAGAAGGAAACGCCAAAGAAGGAAAAGACAAAGAAGAAAAAAGAAAGCATCGATGAGAGATCTAAATTTTGGCATAAAAAGTCGATTTTTTTTTTAACTTGAATATCGGAAGAAGTTGCCTGTTCGCCATCAGTTAGATCTCATGCACATAGAAAAAAATGTGATCGAGAGTGTTTATGGGACAGCGTTGAATTTGCCTCACAAGACGAAGGATGGATTAAAAGCACGACAAGATCTTGAAGCGTTGGGCATCAAGACTGAATTACGACCTGAACCAAAAGGGGATCGACATTGGATTCCGCCTGCCAAGTACACATTGAATTCCGCAGAGAAACATCTATTTTATGAAACACTGTCTAACATAAAAGTTCCTTATGGGTATTTATCTAATTTCAAGAATCTTGTGTCGGATGATGTTTCAAAGATGAATGGTTTGAAGTCTAATGATTGCCATGTACTAATGCAACAACTTCTTCCATTTGCAATCAAAGGGGTGTTAGATGTGAAGGTGCGGAGAACAATCCTAAGCCTGTGTCATTTTTTCAATGAGTTGTGTAGTAAAGTTGTTGATGTTAGTAAGCTAGGCAAGTTGCAAAGTGACATCGTATTAACATTATGTTTGTTAGAGAAGTACTTTCCTCCTTCATTTTTCGATGTCATGACTCACTTGATGGTGCATTTAGTTAGAGAGGTGAGGTTGTGTGGCCCGGTTCATTTTAGGTGGATGTATCCATTTGAGAGATACATGAAAACACTTAAAGGGTATGTAAGAAATCATCATCGACCCGAGGGTTGCATTGCAGAGTGTTATGTGGCAGAAGAGGCCTTAGAATTTTGTTCAGAGTACTTAAAAAACAAGAAATCAATTGGCAATCCTCATGAGCGTGTTGATGAAAGAATCCGCAGTGGCAAGCGTTTATCAAAGGCTACAATTGATGCTGTAGATGCTCAGTTACTTGATCAAGCTCATCTTTATGTATTACGAAACACTGCTGTTGTGGAGCCATATATAGAGTAAGAATTACATGAAACTGTATACTCTTATACCATTATCTATCATATAAAACATTCTTTTAACTTGTAATACACTTCAGGCAACATATGCTGGAATTGAAGGATCTGAACCCCCGTCATGCTCGCAAGAGTACATGGTTGCAGAGCCAACATAGTCGGACATTTATTAGTTGGTTTAAGAAAGAGGTTTGTTTTTAAAATAAGATTGTTAGAATTACAATATTTTTAATTATTTTTTTGAATTACATTAATTATATATTTTTCTATTAGGTTGGAAAACGTTTGGCTAACGGGGAAGATATTTGTGATGATTTTCGTTGGTTGGCTAAAGGGCCTAATTTTGTTGTTACTAAATATAGCGGTTTTGCCATAAATGAATATCATTTTCATACAACATCTCGAGATGAGTCTAGAACAACTCAATGCAGTGGAGTGTCTTTAGTTGCACATACCATGCAGATTGCTAGTGAAAAAGACTCCAATCCTGTGTATGGTGCTGTTACTTACTTCGGCCGTATAAAGGAGATATGGGATCTTAATTATCACATGTTTAGTATTCATGTATTCATGTGTGATTGGGTTGATAGTCGTGGAGTAAAAAAGGATGATTTAGGATTCACAGTAGTTAACTTTGATAGGCTTGGTCAAAAGTCTGAACCCTTCGTATTAGCTAGTCAAGTCAAACAGGTTTTTTATGTTCAAGATCAACAAGATGAGAATTTGCATGTTGTTGGATTCACACCTCATAGGATGTACAAGTATGGATCAAATGGTGAAACTAATGATATGTTGGAATTTGATGTTACTTTTGATTTAACACAAGACTCCGCTTTATTAGACCTTGATGATGATTTTTTGTGTACGCGTCCGGATGGCGAGGGCATATTAGTTTAAATATTTTTTTGCAGAATAATAAAGTTTTTGGTATGTTTTTATTTCAGATTTTGAATGTGATTAATCAATGTCCAACTGCAACAAATAACAACGTACTTAATTTAATTTGAATCTTGTTGAAACAGGTTGTGTTTTTGTGACATGGAATCAGATTCAGCTTCTGATCATGATGAGGACTCCAAACAAAGAGGTCCGACAACAAAGACAAAAGCTAATAAAGTGAAGCTTGTAATAACTTACAATAAAAAAGGTGTCCCGGTTGGAAAGGAAGCCATAAAACTGTCTACTTTTGAGGGTTTGGTTGCAAGAACAATGGTTCCCATAACCTATGACTCGTGGCTGGAAGTTGGTGAGGAAGTAAGGGAAGGATTATGGCAATATGTTTTGGTAAGTCTCTGTTTTCTTCCTGTTATTACCTGTCACACCCCAAAACCAAGAACGGCGGAAACGTTCAGGGGTGGAGGACGTCATGTACAGTATCACAACAGTGTAATATAATAAACAAGCAACAACATCATCCATTGCATTATAAGTAAAGTTTAATACATGTGTGTTCTTTCATTGTAATAAGACACAAAAAATATACAATCAAAATAAAAGACTAGACTTGTCTGCTCCGTCTTCTCAAAACCTGGCCTCTGTACCTGTCTACTGACGACCTGAGAATACAAGTTATTTTGAAAGCGAGTATCAGCTTTAAAGCTAGTGAATTCATAAGTATATAAGTGTCATTGCTTTGTTTGTGAAAATCTTCCATGAAAGCCATGTAAACCTTTAGATGAAAATGTTGAGGTAAGTATGAAATCCCTAGAAAAACCCTTATTTTCTATAAGTATGAAATGTAGTCTTCTACCAAGACCCGAATGTTCTGTATGTATGGAGTGTAGTCTTCTACCAAGACACGAATGTTTTGTATGTATGAAGTGTAGTCTTCTAACAAGACTCGAATGTTTTGTATGTATGAAATGTAGTCTTCTACCAAGACCCGAATGTTTTGTAAGTATGAAGTGTAGTCTTCTACCAAGACCCGAATGTTCTATTTGTAAAATGATAGTTTTTCCTTTGTATTGACTATTACTCAAAGTGCTTAGTCTAACTCATCGTTTATGTGAAGGTATCACAAAATAAAGTAAACAGGAAAATGTACTCCTGTAAGTGTTGTCACTGGGTACTAGGACCAACACAACATCGCATTAAGCGAAATGTATAACCTAATGAACATCCGAAGGTTGTCCAATTGTCCTCTGTAGCAGCAGCAGGTGGGTGGAAGGGTTAGTCCCAAATCGATCTTCCTAATATAAGTAGTAACCTTAGACCTCCGAAGACGGTCATCGACCACTGGTGCTAATCAGTAGGGTTCGGAATGGTAAGTCCCGCCTTCCTATCCCCTTGAACCGAGATAGGAAAGACAATTTACACAGTAAATACTAATAAATCATCTTCATAGTTCTATGTACAAGTATCCAGGTAAGTGAATACAGGATAATGCGCCTATGTAAAAGTGTTCCTGTAGGGTATTCATGTATGTGTGTCCATGTAACAGGTATGTATATGTAAACATATTCATGTATCAAGAAATCCTAAGTACGTGTACTCATGTATCATGTAAGACGTTGGTATAGACTCATGAATGAACTGACTCATGTGTGATTCCTTGTAATAAAAGTAATGTTTGATATCTTCAAACTATCCCTATGATAATTCACTGTAATATAACTAAATGATCATGTAGGTTTGTACACTCTTACTACTCAAGAGTGTGGGAAACTAAATGAAAGATGTAAACTATAACATCAATACATATATAAGAATATAAGTGTATATGCATAGTTTAGTTCAAGAATGAAAAATGGTTTTTGTAAGACATCTTATGGGTTTTGAACAATAATTAACAATGACTTGATGTCATTTTAATAAACATTTCAAAGGTAAAGCATTTGGTAACAATGTGCTTTTAAAATGAAAAACCATTTCGTGCATCACATTTTGTAGCATGTGAAATCTGTTAAATGACAAACACAGTTATAAAATACATATCAATGATTTAATAACATGTTTGTTTCTACTTGTATTCCCCCCCCCCCCATTAAAGCATTTAAAATCATTTAAAACATTGATTAGGGGTATGAACTCACCTGAAGTTGGTGATTGGAATGAACTGAACGGTATAGGACGGCTAGGTGTCAAGCGAGGACTTGTGCACACACTACGATCCTAATGAACATATAATCACACATATATGCACTCAATTAGACTCAAAAGACTAATTGATAATGTTTAAGACATCCTAGACATAGTTAACACTTTATATAAGTGTTTTAAGCCATAAGGATTTCATCTAAGCTATTGTGGGACAGGGTATTTGTGTTTAGGGCTTCCAAAGGACCCTATATGAGAGTTTACTCTCCATTAACCATCACACATGGAGTTTACGGTTGTAAACTCTTGAGTTTACGGCCGTAAACTCCCAAACATGTGTGTTTGGTGTGTTTTGCAGTCCCAAATGCTTTCTAGAATTATTCTAACTTAGTGGCTAATTCCTTGGAAGGGTTTAAGGTCTAGAAGTACTCCAAATAGGAGTTTACGGCCTCAAGGCCATTTTCCCTTGGAGTTTACGGCCGTAAACTCCCTTGGGGTGTTGTTTTTGTTGCTTTCAAGCCTCTTGCACTTGTGGGATATGTTCTAGACTTTTATTCCTAGCATATGAAGGCATTAGGCAAACCTTAGTGCCCTTTTTAGGAGTTTACGGCCCAAGAACTATGTCTTGGCCGTAAACTCACTTGGTTGAGTGATTTTGATGAGTTTTGGTCCTTCATTTTATGTGGAACAATTTCTTGTAAAGGTCTAGGGCTTTAGGTGCAATGAAATCAGCCTTTATGTCCATTTATATGGAGTTTACGGCCTAAGAGTGTTCTGGGCCGTAAACTCACTTTTATTTGTGTCATTTGATGTGTTTAAGACGTTATACCACTTGGGGAAATAGTCTAGATGCAAGCCTTAAAGTCCTAGTGTCCTCAAAACACCATTTTAGTGTTAGGAAATGGAGTTTACGGCCTAAGAGAGTTTTGGGCCGTAAACTCCCAATCTTGGGTGGATTTGTGCATGTTTTCTTGTCCCTAACTTGCATACATAATAGTCTAATGCTTTATCATAATACAAGTGTCGGTTTTTGGCTTCGTTTCGGGTGTTTACCGCCCAAGAATACCTTGGGGAGTAAACTCCTAGATTTAATGATTTAGCCATCTAAATCATGTTATAAGCATCTAATAAGTATTAGAACACTACTAGAAAGAGTTACTCACAATCTGGGATAGAAACCCGAAGATCCGTCAGAGAGAAAATGGCTTTTCTCTAGTTGGAATTGTGAGTAATGAATTAATTTAATTCAAAAAACTATTTATAGTCCTGAAATATTTTGACAGAAAATACTTTTATTCTTGAACTTGGACTGTAACATTATGAAACTTGAAATGTTCAAATTTTACAAACCCAGGAGCATCCACTCTCCTGATATTTCCTGAAGTGTAAACCCTAATGTACACAAACTGGTTCGGAAAAGTCTGAAAATCACTGAAATTGGATTGGCTTCTATTGAAT